>NC_142616.1:28524447-28825447 GCF_059453375.1 Lepisosteus platostomus | reverse complement strand
ACAGTGTTGCAACACTAAATTTCCATAGCTTCTTTTTTAAAACATACTCAAAACATAGCACTGTAAAATACATTTTTGGCTTGATTAATAGATATCAGGGTAAATTCAATGACAACAGATCATTAACAGGTGTGTCAGAAAAGTTAATAAAATGTGAACTGATTAGTGAAAGGAAATGAAAATTATGTAACAGAATTTGAGTTTCCTAGCTCCAATGTTTGATGCAGCATATCACGTCTTATTGCTATAAAGGTCAGCTCACTGAATTTAAGCTCCCCCAGGTCTTCTCAAGAATGTCTAACAAATCAAAGGCAGCACTTTAAATAAGGATCCTGGCTGTCTGCTCCAATACCCACAAATCATGGGCCATCCCATGGGTCTGCTCATGCAAGGTAGTGAAAAAACAAACAGCAGGGAGATAGATGTGAGGAAATGTATAGCTGTCAACATTTTTGAGGTTCAGAGAAAAGGCAACCAAGAATGCAAATCTGGAACATTAGTATGTGTTTTATCTCAATTAATGTATGAATTAAATACTATAAATATTCTGCTTTGAATGAGAGGAACAGAAGAAGGAGAGGAAGATATTCTTTTGTATTTTGTTAGGTACAGTATGTCTTCCACAGATTAACAAGGTCCTTAGGGGGACTGCTATAATTGACATTTTGTAGGATACATGAACATAAGAACATAAAAAGAAAGCAAGAAAACATCTGAGCTGTCTGGAAAGGTTTATTGTCTTTGTGTTGTAAAAATTATATTTTATTCCTACAGTCTATAAATATATTGCATTTACAAGGGAAAAGGAAAAACATATTTCAAACTAACATTTGGATTAAGGGAGGTTTCTTTCTACATGCATCCCAACATTCTTCCTATTGGACAGTGGCATCACCACCTTCTAGTGTGATGTTACCAGATCACAAAAGATCTGGGTGAGCCTGGTCAGTCCTGGGAAGAGTGACCTCTGAGAAAAAATAAAGGTTGCTAGTGTAAGTGGAACCCGTAGGTATCTAACAGAATTCCCCAAAAACAGTGATACTGTACTGTAGATTGTGCTTTCTTTCAGATGGTACATTAAGTCGAGGTTTGGACTACTTTCATTAAAGACTCCATGGCACTGTTAATAGGTGTAAGGGTGTTACACGTAGTGTCTTGGTTGTCTGAATTCCAGTCATGATTTGCACAATATGGCCTACTTACAGGACTTACAGTACTACGCCAGCAGCCATATCACCCTGCAACTCACAACTGGCAACCCACTGAAGCTAAGCAGGTGTGAGCCTGGTCAGTACCTGGATGAGAGACCTCCTGGGAAAAACTTAGGTTGCTGCTGGAAGAGGTATTAGAGAGGCCAGCAGGGGGCGCTCACCCTGTGGTCCACGTGGGTCCTAATGCCCCAGTATAGTGATGGGGACACTATACTCTAAACAGGCTCTGTCCTTCGGATGAGACATAAAACCGAGGTCCTGACTCTCTGTGGTTATTAAAAATCCCAGGGCGTTTCTCGAAAAGAGTAGGGGTGTAACCCCGGCGTCCTGCCCAAAATTCCCATTGGCCCTTACCAATCATGGCCTCCTAATAATCCCCATCTATGAATTGGCTTCATTACTCTCTGCTCTCCTCCCCACTAATAGCTGATGTGTGGTGAGCGTTCTGGCGCACTATGGCTGCCGTCGCATCATCCAGGTGGATGCTGCACATTGGTGGTGGTGGAGGGGAGTCCCCATTACCTGTAAAGCGCTTTGAGTGGAGTGTCCAGAAAAGTGCTATATAAGTGTAAGCAATTATTATTATTATTAATTATTATTACTTACAACTTTTTGCAGTGGTGGATAAACTGTACCCCCTCCTATATGTAAGATGTTTTGAGATCCTCTTGGATGAATATATACAAGAAATACAAGAAATAACTCCTCTTAGATGTATTATACAGTTAATTGGCTCTCTAGCAACTCATTACCTTCCTAGGTTTGAGATAAATGTGCTTTTGAATAGAAGAATTTATTCCTGAATCATTCTCTTTGAAAACTACTGTGATAAAGCATCCTCCATTCTAGATTCTGTAGTAGGATGCTATACAGTATATCAGGTCTAGACAATGTGTGGCTTTTCTAATCCACACCTGTGCAGTGTCCTAGTGCAACCAGCACCTTCTGGGTTATATGGATCCTCATAATCATCAAATGAGGAGATGTTACAAAATCAATTGAATGATTGAATGGATTGAAAGGGCCACACAGTGAGGAGCTCTTCTCTGAAAACTGGACTAAAATCTCAGTATTGCTCACAGGACACTTACAGTACTAGGTAAACAGTTAAACTAGCTAAACAGTTTGTGATTGCACTGAGTAATTCTTATATCTTACAAAATCCAATTTGCCTACACATGGACAATATCACGCACAATAAATGATTACCCAAATTATAATGTCATCATAATTCTAATAATATTATGACTTCCTAAAATAAGAAGCTTCTTAAAATAAGATGCTAAAACTATTTTTTTGAGAATGTAAAAAAAGAAAAAAAGCGTTATTATGACTTTGAGTCAACTTATTATGTGTTTGAAGTTGACAGTCAGAAGAGGACAAAATCACAGACTTCTTCTAAACAAATGAACATTTCTATTCACTTGTTAAAAACCTTTTAAAACCAATGTTTTCCCTGTATACCTGAAAGAGAAACACATAGGATATCAGCATCAGTCTTCTTAGTCCCTTCAGGTTACACCATCCTTCTCCTGCTTATACTTGCTATAATTGTATGCTGATATGAAACATGGCGTTGTGACGAATATGCTCAGAAAGGATCATGCTGTTGCAAGGAATCTTATATGAAAGCACAGCTCCCCATGTTTTCAGTTTTGATTTGCTTTCAATTCCTGTTCTTTTCTGAAAAGAACCCTGAGATGATTTGGAATGATTTCCGCTATAGAAATGTATTGTTTTATGTTACAATGTAAGAAGTGCCATTTTATATTTGCATGGCATCATTATCCTATACCTCATTACAGTGGCTGATCATTGTGAACTGTTTTTTTTTCTCCATTTGAAAATACACGAGATCTGTTTGTTAATGAGAACCTTAACACAAGTTTGTTAAAAAGAAGAAAGATGAACCATTTAAACTTTTAATTTTTGCAGCATGTCTGATCAGGCCTTTTGTTGGAAGGTGCCAAATATCTGTTTGTCTTAATTGTGATGGAGGAGTAAGATTTCAAAATAAATTTATGTGAGTTCCATATCCATGCCTCTTGATTTTGCCAGATAACTCTCAAGACAGATGGCAGTGTATAAGAAAATCTAGAATTATTGGGGCCTCAGTAATGGTGAATGATGCAACAGATGTTCAACAAAGCATTTTTTGTAAGCATAAAAAACAAAGTCATTTTGCTTTGAACTGCTCAATCATGCATATAAAAAGGCATGGCCTTAGAATAGCAACACTATAGGAATGGAAATTAATGTTTTTTCACTGTGAAAAAATAATAGTGCTAACTGATTAGGTAAATAACTTTGTATTTGATATCTGTATGATCTATACATGATAAAACTCAACATGACTTATATCTTGTTTTTAAAAAAAAACATGGTGTATATTAGATGTTTGTCTGTATTTCCTTGTGTTCCTTTGTTGTTTGTCTAAGAGAGAGATGCAATTTTTAAAGCTGTCACATGCTGCTTTGATAAACACTGCTGAATGAATTTTGCAAGGCTACAGTCACAAATTCCCCTTTAATGAAAAGCCAATAAGACCCCATTGGTTAAGAGTTAGTTCACCCTGTGTGTGTTATACAGTATGTCACAGGTGCTTTGTACACAAATGGACATCTTAAAAAAAAATTTCTGATACTTTAGATTGCTATTTGCTTTCGAAAGGTTTTTGTTGACACTGTAAGTGATATCCCAATGAACAGACTATCTTCATTACTGGGCATTTTTCTGAGGAAGACAAGGTAAATACATAATGTGCACAGTAAAACTTCTGCGTTAGAAGAAGTGTAATTCCACACAAGGAGTGTAAGTCATGTTCAAATATATTAAACTATGGTTCAAGTTTAGAATGCTGCAATTGTTGATGACATATGTTGCTGTAAATAGAATTGCCTGCTTTTTACAATGTATTAACTGGTCCATTTCTGCAAAGTGGGATGCTTGTTTCGCTTCATAATCCCACTGAATAATCTTTTTTAAATTCCTTCGCCATCTGTCACTTGTTTTTGTAGGCTATAGTCAAATCAATTGGCATATTTTCTGTTTCCATAAAACTTCATTGGCAGAATTTTTGCAAAGCCTATTACAAACTCCCATTGAACTGGTGGCCTAATACCCCAGAGAAACAAGCAGTCTGATTAGTTTTCAGCCTTGCTAGAGCTTGGATACAGTATTTTTACTTTCTATATCACCTCCTAAGAGAGTGGAAAAACAATATATTTTGAGTCTATGGGGTTATACCAAGCCGTTACATTTTCTGCCTAATGGATTTATGCATATTAGTCTGCTTCAATTGAGTATAAAATAGACCCTTAGGTTGTTGCTTCTTGACCTCAAATGTATTGCATATTTAACTGATGAATTCGATTTTCAAAACTATTCATTGGAGAGTAGATACGGAAGTTTAAGTGAAAGAAAGTGCCAAATTCTCTGCAGACGGGTATTTGTAGATAATGAAAATGTCTGTATAAAACGTTAGGAGTACCATTCTAGGTCAGTAGGTTATTATGAAAATTTCCCCCCAAAACCTCAATCCTTGGATGCAATGCTGATAGTGCACATCAGGCTGATAGGGTCAGTAATGTTGTTTGCCTTTCAAGTTATGGAAAGCTCACATTCCTTCAGGATTAAAGAAAAATCTGATTTTAAATGCTCCTCACATTTCTTTCTTTATAAGTCAGTCAGTTTATCACCAATATAAAGCCAATGGTAATTTGAAGGATTAATATAAATGGCTTCATTTCTTTTTCTTAAATCATTTTTAATTGTTGCATTCTACTCAATCTGTGTCTTTCTTCTTTCCTGCTATGGAAAGAGATCTGAAAGAGCTCGTAAACTAGCTGAATTTAAAAGATTACACTTCAAACAGGGAGTGTAATCACTGGTTACAAGATGTGACTACCTACCTTTGCTGTATTTTCAATCTTCATCTTGTTTTTCTTGACAGTTAAATTAGTAATAGGAAAAACATGTTCAGGGAAACTTTTTAAAGACAAATCAATAACTTATTTCTGCATTTTAAGTACTCTGCAGATCAGGTTTTCATTTTGTTTCATGGGTAGAAATAGATAAGGCTATGTGCATGTTCAAAATATCATTCATTTAATGAGCACATGAAATGCTGTTGTGTGGCACGCTGGAACAGTTATTAGAACTACAGCCTCATAGTACTGGGCCTTTGGTTCAATTACTGACCTGGCGTTCTACCTGTGTGGAATGCATATGTTCTCCTTTCCACTTTTATCACAGTTATTGTTGACAAATATTATTCTTTTCTTTGATGTACAGACTGTTGTTATTTTTATTATTATCATATATACTGTACCTGTTGTGAATCCACAGTGCTGTTCTTGTCTAGTCTGTGTTCTGACATTCTGTGTTTGAGCTACAGACCCAGACTCAACTCTACTTTTCATCTTGTTAGTTAATTTTAATGACTTCTGTTACTACTTTGGAGTGAATAAACAGTGGTAGGCTCACAATGTAAAATTACAGTTAAGAAAAAAGATAACATGTTAGGGCTGTGAAGATTAAAGATTTCTCCAAGCCCATGGTTTCTCATTTCACCTCTGACAGCCATGATCACATTGATCTCTCTGCATTCTCAAAGTAGGGTTTCTTAACTCCTACAGTAGAAAGACATCAGAAAATAAAATTATCCTGAAACTTGGTTTACACCTTCCCCCTTCTGTCAAGGACAAACTTGTTTTCTTCTAATTCTCTCTATTCATTTGTAGAATTCGTTTCACACTTTTCCTTACGTCTTTCGACCTCAAACCACTCAATTGGCCACTCTGCTTCTCCCCTGCTCCTGCCTCCTCCTCTCTCCTGGCTTTTGTTTTCCCAAGCTATATTATCTTTGCTGACTGCCCTATCTTTCTTACACCTGAAATAGGCTCCACAGCTGAAACGTTGTGTTTCCTTTCTTCTCTTTTCAGCATGGAATAAATATTTACTTGTTCCTTTGCAGCCTACGCATGCTGACGCACATACCCATCTGAACTAATGGAGAAAAGTTTGCTCCTGCGACATCTCTCTCTCAGTACTTACAGATGCAGCCATTCAAAGTGAGCGGTACAGACACGTACCGCAGGTATGATGACACGGGGTACCGCGGTGCGTGATTGGTTGACCGACAGGGGCACTCGTGGTCCGTTGGTCTGTCGTAGAAAGACTTACTGTAAACGTCTTTACTGTGCCCGTTGTAGTTATTGAATTTTACCACTGAAGGGAAATCTTAGTAGCTGAGCATAAAAAGAATAGGAGCATACTGTAATGCGTGTGAAGGCCATAAACGATATTAATTTTGGAACGTAAACATACAGTACATAGCTGGTCTTGGTACTTTAAAGAAAAAAATACACACCAGTATTCCATTTCTCCCTAAACATTGTAAGCTTCGAAGTCTTTAACTAACTTGATACCGGAGTCAACAAGCATACTTTTAGAATTTGATTAAAAGGGAATATAATATGGAATCGTGTATCTAAAGAATTTAATAACGGTATGATTATATCCGTGTACTGCGGCAGGGCTGTGTAGGGCTGTTTCGCCTGCCCAGTCATGCGAGTTGTCTTGTAGCCTACTGGTCTAGGTGCGTGACTACCAACTGGCAGGTTGTGTGTTCGAATCCAGCTGGTGCTGGACTTTTCATTTTTATTTATTTATTTTTTAATCGCGTAACATAAACATATTACCGTATGCAAACTGTACTGTATACAGTATGTATATGTATATTTAATGTCTTAACTGTGCCCGTTTAATTGAATTCAAAAAAAATATTTAACACGAACAGTCACCCGTTGCTACCCAACGCAGAATGGTGATTGGCTGACACTATCTGACACCCCTCTGATTGGAGAAAAAAGACGTGCTGGTTTGCTATACATACTGTACCAGGAAGAGGATTTCTTTCTATTCAAAACGTATATTTTAAAAGTTTAAGAAGTAAAAACCTTACAGCGTACACAGATTTCTAAACTGATCAGGATCGTTATCTTTGTCTTATGCATAATAATGTTCACCGCTCTGTCCAGCAAATTAATAATAAACTTTATTTTATATAGCGTTTTAAACGAATAAGTAATTAGATTGCTCATAAACCTAATCACTTGCTTTTTCTTTTTATTTAGGCTCAGATTTCAACTATAGATCGTATTATTAATAACCATAATAACAACCAACCAACAAAAACAACCATATAAACATAATGGTGGTGCTGGACCTTCCAGTTTTATTTATTTATTTTTTAATCGCGTAACATAAACATATTACCGTATGCAAACTGTACTGTATACAATATGTATATGTATATTTAATGTCTTAACTGTGCCCGTTTAAGTATTGAATATTCATATATAATTTTACCACTGAAGGGAAATCTTAACATAAACATACAATATATGGCTGGTCTCGGTACTTTAAAGAAAAAAATACACACCGGTATTCCATTTCTCCCTAAACATTGTAAGCTTCGAAGTCTTTAACTAACGTGATACCGGAGTCAACAAGCATACTTTTAGAATTTGATTAAAAGGGAATATAATATGGAATCCCGTATCTAAAGAATTTAATAACGGTATGATTATATCCGTGTACTGCGGCAGGGCTGTGTAGGGCTGTTTCGCCTGCCTGATCATGCGAGCTGTCTTGTAGCCTACTGGTTTAGGTGTGTGACTACCAACTGGCAGGTTGTGTGTTCGAATCCAGCTGGTGCTGGACTCTTATTTTAACAAACATTTCTTCGAAAAAATAGGTAAGCGATATTATAGACAATCAATTGACTTTTATATTTCAAAATATCGCAACATGATCGATATTTGCGATATTTTGAACATATCTTCCCTTCTGACAGCGGTTCCTGCTTCTATTGTGTGTGTGTGTGCAACTGTAAATTTTTATAGAGAAATGGAGGCTGGACAGTATGCGTTACAATATATAAACATTTATATTGATTTAAATCGTGTTCTGATTTAAATCGCAAACGCGTGTTTGATTATGTGTTTTTTAATCATAATCAGGCTAATGCATTTCTACATTTTCTGTATGAACCAGCTTAGAGGTTCATACAGAAAGACAGCTTGTGTTTAAATTGAGTGTAAGGTAATTTATGCTTCTTAAGTCATGGTCAGTATTATTGTACTGTGCTGTACTGTGTCACATTATTTTATAGCGTTTTTATTGCGTTATTAAATCCGGTGGCGCTGTGTCAGTTTCCTGACTCACATTATTTAAACTGCGACACTGATCATTCATCTCTAAATAAACTTTATTTTATATAGTGTTTTATGCGAATACTGTAGGTAATTAGATTGCTCATAAACCTAATCACTTTTTCTACATAAACACAGCGTGATTGCTCTCTGAAAATGCTTTTCCTTTATTTTTAAAGTAGGCTCAGATTTCAACTATAGATCGTATTATTATAAACTTTCTTGGAAAAATGTATTTTATGTAAACCATGTTTGCTATTAATTCATTTAGGGCTAAAATACGTTCATTGTCTTCCAATCGAGTCGAGTTGACATTGGAAGCCTGCCACACCCGGACTGTTAAACCAACGCATTAGCACGTCAAAGCCCATTGAGCCAGTATTGGCTTTAGTATTTAGTATTTAGTATATTGTAACGCTTACGGCAGACAGGCACTGTGTATGAGCCGACGCACCAGAGCAGCGCATCGAGGGAGCGTCTGCATTTATAACTTAGTTTTTAAAATTAGTCAAGCAATACGAAGCATCTCCTTTTACTTAGTGCCTGAGCATACTGCAACGCGTGTGAAGCCCATAAACGATATTAATTTTGGAACTTAAACATACAGTATATGGCTGGTCTCGGTACTTTAAAGAAAACATACACACCAGTATTCCATTTCTCCCTAAACATTTTAATCATCGAAGTCTTTAACTAACGCGATACCGCAGTCAACAAGCATACTTTTAGAATTTGATTAAAAGGGAATATAATATGGAATCACGCATCTCAAGAATTTAAAGACCAGACAATCGCAGACAACTTGTTTTCAATAAAATTATTTTATTCATTCAGCAGTTTGTGAGAGGGACATCCAGCAGGGAGAGACACACACACCGGTTTTCATTGACAAAATTGTTTTTTTTCAATTCCTCTTGTCTAACAGGAATGTTTTGTTTGTGGACAGACTGTTAGACAAGAGGAAAAGACCGCCTCCTCCTACGAAGCATTTCGTTGATCCGATCACGAATTCTTTTCCAGTCGTACGCAGCAAGGGTTGAGAATCTCCGATTCACCATCGTACTAATGGTTTCCCGGAGATTGCAAGGCAAGGCACTTTTGCCTCTGGACCCATCGAAATTTACAGACGTGGTCCACCCCCAGTAAATTTCAAAAGTCACAAGATTTCGAAACACGAGGGCGGCGTAGCGGTCGGCTCTTGCTTTCCCGTCTATACCGATGCACTGCAAGTACAACCCCCCCTCCATCTCCTGGGTGATGGGTAGCAGTTGGACATCTGGGAGAATTATTTGTCCCACTGGCATCTGTGAATTCCGCTGTGCTTCCTGGGGGGAGATAGCCGGCGGGGACAGCATCAACAGATTCCTGCGCGGTGGTGAACTGAGAGGCCGGGATGGAGTGTCCTGAGGCGGTGTGTGCTCTGCTGGGGGCAGAGCTTCCGCCAGGCATTGCAGCCTGCGCGGCGGGGAGAGGCACTTTTCGGGAGACAGCTGCTCAACTGTTTGACTGCTGGAACTCTAGCCTCCCAATCCTCCCCAGTAATGCATCGTAATGCTCCCGCTGCTGCCGAAATGTCTCCATACAGGTGCTGCTTCTACAGGTTGGCACCCTGGCCAGTGGCCGAGAGCAGAGACCCACGGCCTGTGGCAAAATAACATAATTCATGTAAGAAATAAAGTCACACAGTAGTATTCATCAGTCGCGGAACAGAAGTCAAAATAAACTTTTCTTTTTTTCCGTCTTACCGCTTTCTTTTTTACTGTCCTGGTGGTAGATCCTTTCGCCCGTGTGGTGTTTTCTTGAAGAACAGGCTACGAAGAAATAATTATAATTGAATTTAAAATTCAAAACGGCAATAATACCTTGTAATATGCGCTGTAATCGCGTATTTCAGATGAAGTCTGCTGTATTTGCTTACCCTTCGCTCTTTGGAAGCTGGGGCGGCAGAAGCACCCCGTCTCTTCCCGTAAAACGCCTTGGTCTCCATACTGTACTATGGTCGCTGTAGTGCAGGTTCGCAGTTTTTTTTTTTGTGATGGGAGCTCACCCAATCCCTTGGTGTCTTTTATGCGTCACACATACTGTATTTCAGCGCCATATATTTCATGGATATTATGGAATATAATGGATGGATATCTTAGTTATCTTTCTAGTTCACAGGTTTGCATGCATAATTTAATTTTGAAAGCCATTGAGACATCAGGTACTACTGTTGTATTTATGAAAAAGAAACAAAACAAAAAACATACTAACAACTGTGCCATCCTACTCCTTAGTTAATACATTTTATTATTCATAAACAGTTAACATTGTTAGCAAAATATTTTGAATTATATTTAACCCTATTTTTTCTTTAGTTTTGTATTTAACTTATTATATGATAGTCAGACTTAATGTATATTTGAACAATGAAAATATATTTTTACAAGATTTTACATTAAGCACTTAAAATTAATATGGTTAATAATAGTAAACTGTAACATGCTGTAACAAGATCGGTTAAACTGGGAAGAAAATGCTTTCAGAGAAAATGTTTCAGGTGTGAAGAACATAGATCTCCAATGCAATTTCAACCAAACCTGTTCCCACACACCCCGCCCCCACTACCATTAGAATATACACAAACATTTTAGCGTTTCATTCTGAGCAGAAGACCCTCACACCTGAAGAGTGCTGGCTGTGACGAATTAAACCGGTTTTACAGGTTTCAATCACAGACCATGTGACATGGGACTCAGTAAACTACAAGACGAACTACAACATTTAAAAAATGACTTGTATGTACTTGATATCTCTAATCAATCCACGGGTCCCAGCACAAAACGAAAGTAAAACGCATACTGTTTCGCGCTTCTTATTAGTTGCTCAAAAGTAATTTGACCGTATGAAATGCATAATATAAACCTAGAAACATATACGTGAACAGTACTTAAGCACTGTAGTATCGGTGTTAAGACATACCTCTCAAATACTGTAAATCAAGTTAAAAATATCTCAAGACCGATTCTGGTCGTAATGAAACCATGCAAGGGAGTTTTTATGTCCGTTGCAGTTCTTTTGCAACATGAATATAATTATATCGTTATTAATTTCTTGAAATACGCGATTCCATATTATATTCCCTTTTAATCAAATTCTAAAAGTATGCTTGTTGACTCCGGTATCACGTTAGTTAAAGACTTCGAAGCTTACAATGTTTAGGGAGAAATGGAATACCGGTGTGTATTTTTTTCTTTAAAGTACCGAGACCAGCCATATACTGTATGTTTATGTTAAAGTATTTTATGTTTATGTTAAAGTTTATGTTAAAGTAATACTTTAAAGTATTTTCATTTGGCATACAACATACACCAAATGTCAATTAAATTTAACCATAAATTGATGTAAATGTGAACCAATTTTTAATTTGCTATATTTGTTACTTCAACAGATTATAGCTGCATTTCCACTGCAGGGTATAGCTTGCAGTAAAAGGACATTAGCTTTAAATTGCAGTAATTACAATTACAAGTAAGTAAGTAATTACACTTACTTGTCACTGTGCATTTAATTTATCTGTTAAGTCCACTCCATACACTTCCATACAATTGAATAATTAATGTTATTTACAATAGAATCTCTAAACCCTTTTTTCAGTATTTTGTGCAGCTAAGGCTTCACCTGTACAAAACAAACATACAGACTTTTTTCTAATAGGATTTTGAGTCTAATTTAATAAGCTACTGTAAGTCTCCTTGCATTACAATCATTGCCATACAGCTTTTAATATACTGCATGTTAGCCAGAATGAAGGGTGTGTCACTGAAATCATCATCCCGGGCTGGAAGAGCTGGATTATGCATTCCAATAGACAAGGAGCTAGTCTCCAAGACCATCCTAATGCTGCTGTTTGGGGAGATAACACAGCCAGGCTCTGATCAGAGTCTTCCATAGCATCACATTAAAGTGCTTCAGATTTTTTTTTTGATAATAGCAACTAAAAGGAGAACACTGTAACTAGACAACAGAGTATTTTCACATTTCCATGACTCTTTTTGTATCATGCAGCCCATTTCAAATGGCACTATAAGCTATGTATTGTATTATACCATGTGAATTGCAGCTGTTTAATTATTAATCATGACACATTAATATCAAGAACAGCAGTATTGAAAGCAGTATTTAATTCATTCATCCATTATCAGAACTGGTGTACTGGTTATGGTCACAGCAACACAGAGCTCATAACAACAAGGTTATGGTGCAAAATTAGATTATACTTAAGCTGGGAAGCCAATTCATTGCAGGCCCATGGAAAAAGTTATAATATAGAAAAGTCATTCAGATCTAAATTATCTTTGGATGTTTGGAGGAAATCTGCCAACCAAGAGAAAATGTACGTGAACACAAGGATAATGTACCCCATGATAGAATCAAACTCAAAAGGCAAGTCCCGTGAATCAGCTGTGCTAAAATCCACGCAATGGTGCTGACAATAGAGGTGGTATTAAAATTTAAAAGTCAAGTTCTTTTAATAGGAGCATAATTTATGTTGTACAATCAAAACGATGATTAATTAAGTATATGGCAGTGTGACAAATTCAGTTCTCCCTTCTCAATTGCTCAACTTCTGTAACCTACTCAGTGCCATGAGCCCTGTTACACTAGGATGTGAAGCAAAATTTTAGAGGTCCAGTGTTGTATCCCAGAAAACAGCACTACCGATATCTGATGGTCCCATTCATACAGTACCTACAGTAAGTACTTAATTCTTATCCAAGGAGAGCAGGAATCTGACCATGAACTGATCTCTACAGAAGGTCTACAGGGAAATCAAGGAAGGGATTGAAATAAGGTGAAATTTGTAATTATGGATGATATTATGAAAGACTGTATAAACACTTAACCTTGCTTAATCCAGAACCTTTACTCTGTGCATATACTGTATTAAAAACAAAGTAACATGTCAGTATTAAAATTCCATACATAATGCATGAGCATTTGCGCAGCTTTTGTTTTTCTTTGTTTATATATTAGGTTGATGAAATGCAAGGTAAACTGGCAACAATATGGATTACTTTTCACTCCTTAAGATACAGCAGAATACATTAACAATAATAACATGATTTAATTAAGGACTGCATAATATGTATATATTATAAAATTGCACAGCAATAAAATGCATTAATAATTTATGAAATGCACAACATTTTTTGGCTGTGAACTATCCCCATATCTTCAATTACATTTAACCTTGGGTTCGACTTTTAATGCTGTAATATGAGGAATGATAATTACATTGAATTGCTTTTGCTATCAGATGTTCAGCAGATTTGTACTTGTATTCCTTTCGTAACCCAGATAGTGATTGCGAAAGGAGTGCTTTTAGTTGATGGGTGTTTTTGAACCAGAACATCACAACCTTTAACTAAAAAGTGCACAAATAAATTAATATCTGCACCTCAAGGTGTTGCACAAAGAGGTAAACTTAAAATAGAAAAAGACAATCTTTGGAATAATTAAGTAATGGGATTGTATTGTAATTACACGTAATGAGTACATTGCTGCAACCATATTATGGTGTAACTACTGCGGAATTATGGAGAAATTGAGGCACCTACATTTTAAAATGAATATATAATTCATTTGTGTACCTTTGATGATAATCATCTCTTTTCTTCCAGGATATTAATACATGACTGGAAAAGATCACATAACTGCAAAGACTGTCTCTCTCCCACATAGAAGAACGCACAGAAACTCTGTGAGGGAAAAATGATCAGCAAGACAGCCTTGATGAGAATTCTTGAGAGTTCAAAAGGATGAAAGATGAATCACTTTGCACAATGGACTGCAATTACATATCCTACAGTGTCTGAAAGGGTGTCTTCCTATCTGCTGCAAAGCACTGCTACCTAAACACCAGCACCATACATATCTCATCAGCAGTCCTCAACACAATTGAGAAGAAAGAGAACAATGCCTTCATTTAAATAAGAGCATACAAAATGAAAACATATGAGAATGTAGTATTTGATTTACAAGATGTTGCAGCATTTAAGGGTTTCAGTAATAAGAGATAGGACCTGCAACAATTATGATTTTGCAGTTTTATTATCTGTCAATAGGCATAAAGGTGGGCATAAAGAAAGTGTGATTTCAATTAGTCTATGATTGAACACATTGGCCCAGTTGTTCTCTTTATCCAACAGTTTCTCCCACTTCTAAGCACTCTCTCTTTCACAAGGCCTGTTCTCATCATCCCTTCTCATACTGCCTCTGCCCTGTTTGCAATACCTGTCCGTTACACTGCCTCTACCAAGTCCATTAGCCATAGATACAGCCTTGTGTGACCAATAACAATTATTTATTGACAATTCAGCCACTAGATCTACAATTGAGGTCCACAATGACAGCACCCAGTTCACACTGAGAAACCAGTCTCTCTATGAGGAATCAACTTGTACAAAATGCTTTTTGAAACAATTGTGGTTTTAAGATATTTAAATGCCACACTAAATCATTGATATATATAGTATTTTTATGATAGCAATCTGTTTGAAAGCAAGGGTCAAGGAAATTTGCCTCAGTCTTTCTGTGTATTCTTTGGTATATGCAGAGCAGTATACCAATCTATGTGTGGGTATACTGTAGGTTATAAAACTAGGGGGAGTTTGAATGTTGATGCTAATAGATTTATTGAACTGACAGTTGTAAACATCTCGAATAACATGAAGCTTTTACCTTTTAAATAAACATCTAGAAAGGTGTAAAGTGCTGTGGAGCTGTATTAAGTCGACTCCCATGTTACACTTCTACTGTTGGGAACTTAACTAACATCATACGGTATTAAAAGTGTGACTTAAAAAAAGTACATCATGTATTATACCTCAACCTGGAGTTTATTTTCCGTTTATTAAATATTTTAAGTTTGAAATATTCTTAAAAATCTGTATATTCTAATAGTGTTTGTGTTATAAGGGACACCTGATACCCAAAGTCATCTATCTGAAAAGACAAATGTAGTGATCACTTTCTTGTATATTAAATGGGATTATTCATGAAAACTGAGCTACTTTAAAAGCACATATATGTCACGGATGTCAGAATGGACAAACCATGGAGAGTCAGGAGAGTGGAAAAAGACCCATATGCAAAGCGGCAGAACGGGGGATTAGCCTGGGCTCAGCAGTTCAGGAGTCGAATAGAAACCAATGCCCTCAGGCAGAGGACGTGGGGCAACCTTAATGCTAGGCGGGTCTCAGGACATCCGAACGTCAATGCTGAGCGCAGGAGAATAAGAGACCCAGAAATATATAGCCTCAGAGAGAGAGACAACAGAAGGAGAGCAAAGCACAGGAAACTAGGGACAGGACAGAGTAGGAGCGCCCTCCAGCATGCAGAGGGCGTGACAGTACCCCCCCTTCATGGGCGGCTCCTGACGCCCATACAAATAAGTGAGCTGCACTGCACTGGGGGGAGGAAAAACCTCAGTTAACTGAAAGGAAACCTCCGGGAGTCCACGGCTGAGAGCTGCCCCCTCCTCCAGGGTATAAACCTTTATTGGGTAGAGAACGGGGGGGTCAGGTAGAGCTCCGGAGACTTAAAACAAAAAAAAGACAGAAGAACTTGTGAAAGTACACAAACACAAACAACCACAGAAATAAACCTGGGAGACCATGGTAACAAACCACAATAAACAGATAGGAACCAAGAGTTCCACAACACAGGGGTCAGGGGGACCAGAGAGAAGGGAAAACCAAGAAGTGAAAAATCAAAACACCAAGTAAAAAACAAAAATAAAAACAAACACCCTGGAAAAATACCACAGACTGGGCAATAGGAACGTTCACATTCTATCATTGAAATAGGGGTGGGCAACCCAAGGAAAGCCAGACCGTAGCCCGCTCACAGGCAAGGATGTCCGTAGTGATATCCAGCTAAAAGAATGGAGGAATGGCAAAAAAGGCTCACCAAACTAATGCTGATATCGGCAGAAGACAAGCCGAGGAAAGCCAGGCCGTAGCCCGTTCACAGGCACAGGAGTTGGAAAAAGCATCCCGCGATTAGAATAGGAGAGCTGAGAGAAAAAAAGCCCAGAGAAAAAAAAACTGCGGAAAAGCAAAAGGAGCAGCTCGCGGGGTCAGTAGGAGGCTTAGCATTCTGTCACGGATGTCAGAAGGGACAAACTGTGGAGAGGCAGGAGAGCGGAAAAAGACCCATACGCATAGCGGCAGAACGGGGGATTAGCCTGGGCTCAGCAGTTTAGGAGTCGAAGAGAAACCAATGCCCTCAGGCAGCAGACGTGGGGTGAACTGGATGGTACAGTAGGTGGGTCTCAGGACATCCGAACGTCAATGCTGAGACCAGGAGAATAAGAGACCCGGAAATATATAGCCCCAGAGAGAGAGACACCGGAAGGAGAGCAAAGCACAGGAAACTAGGGACAGGACAGAGTAGGAATGCCCTCTGGCTGCAGAGGGCGTGCCAATATATGGATGAAGAGCTTGGACAGTTTTTTTCTGGCTCTGTGATAGACTTTTAAAATCATAGTAATAAGTGCTCTGCAATCTACAAAGTACAATAACAACGCTAAAATACAGAGAAAGACAACGTTATGGTTTATTATGAACAGCATAATTCAGCAAGTCTAATCAGACACAATGGGAGCACTTGTTGTGAGATCAGGGAATCAGACTGTGCAGACAAGTAGTTCTACTGAGTCTAAGGAAATAGAAACTGACCTCAAAGAAGAAACACAAACTAAAGTGCACTGACAACACAGAGGTTAGAAAGGAGATGGCTGCTCATTTGATCTCTCTGCTGGTGAGGTTGAATGCAATTCACTTGATGGAGAGGAAAGTGCAGCCACTGACCTCCTATCTTCATGAAACAAAGATCAAAATCAGAATTTACAAGAGGCTAGATGCACAGCCTTGGAAAATAAGCTAAGTTCCTTAAGTCCACCTAAAGTCATACAATATTGAGAGAGTTCACAGAGACAGCCAAATGACAAATCTGTTAGTTATGCACAGAGTTCAAACTGCATAACTCTCATTAGGTATAGTTTTCTACAGGAATTACTTTTTAAACTGGTGAAGCAGAATATTTTAACAAGTCTTGTATCTTTATGTTAAGAGTGGAGCTCAACTATGCCAAGATTTAATCGTAGTCACTTGGTAGCTAAGTACATACAGTATTCACCCCAACTCCCTTAATGGTAGAGAACTCTTCAGCACTAGCATACAGTACATTGTCTACTACTGTAGGGGTATTCTTCACTGCTTAATTTTCTATGGGGTCATGTCTTCTTCTGTAAATGGCTCTTTAACACTTAGCCTTTTAATCTTCATCATCAAACAATCTCAGCATTTCACCACATTGACTAAGAATGTCACTGTGTACTGTACTTGTTAATTGCTGTGTATATGGTGAATGAATGAGGAAATTCATTCAAGATCAAGATTTCACAACATATATTTAGGACACTAAATACCCTCACTAGTACTCATTACCACATCCTAATGTTACTTAAAATGCATGTAAAGCATAAAAAACATAATTATCTATTACAAAGTAATAGAGAATAGGTTATAAAGAATATAAAATATGTGCAAAAAATCTGAAAGACCAAGAAAAATATCATTTTAAAAACTTTTATGAAAATGTTCACTGTAAAGAATTTAATGCTAATAAATTATATTACATTTCTGCAAACAAAAAAGGAAAGCATTCTTAACTAAGAGGATGAATTCATACTGTAGATCATTCCACAAGATGCCTATTTAACCACACTAATTTGAAATATTGAAAATATAGGTGAGACATTTCAAAACATTCTATGAAAATCTGTAAAAATCTCAGATTAAGGATGGGAGTATTGGATATTTAGCCAACACCCATTTTAAAATCATTAGATCTTAAAGAACAGAAAAAACTAATTAATTGAAGAATGGAGAAAATGCTGAAAACTACAATAATGAATGAACGTGTTTCCCCCTTTTCCCTAATTTCTGTCACATTAATCTATGGGGACAGTTTACTAAATTCCAATTCTAAAGTCTACCCCACTTTCTATTAACACACAACAAATTATTATTACAGGATATGCATTAGTATGTGTTGCTTTAAAATGTTCATGCTATAACATCTTAAGTATTTCTTATTCCAGGTTGCTCAGGACAGTCCTGAAGACACTTGATTACAGATCAATGTCTTTATTAATCTTAGATATGAACATGGTTTCTAAATTTTAAACAACACAATCTCAAATCTATCAACAGACATTATGCATTACAACTAATTAGGCTTCATCAGAACTACAGTAGGCACTTATAAATGATCACTACTACAGTATGTGTTAGTATAAAACTCTGAGAAGAGTAGAATTAATCTTTTCTGAATATTTGCAGATGCTGAAAAAGAATTTGGTAGATTCGAGTGGGGCTGTGTTTATTTAAAAAACATTACAATTAGATTTTCCTCCCAAATAATCTAGATCCTAAGAATAGTCAACCATGAGACTTTTTATAAAATATTTTTTTTTTCTAAAGGGATTTTCTTATGAACTAGAACCTGTCGAGGATGTCCCCAGTCATCCTTAGTTTTGCAAAAGCAGTGGTACTATTTGCTCAAAGGATTAGACACAAATAAAGGCTTGTCTAATAACATTTATAAACTGATATTGTGCACCGTAAAATTAATAAGGACAAAACCAAGACAGTGCTAATGAATAATATGGAAGGGCTTCTGGTATTTTGAGAAATTAAATGAAAAACTAGTAGCATTATGTATCTGAGCTATGCTAGCTCATAAGAAACAATTAATACTGTAATAATTTTCTTCATCTTGTTATTAATTTGAAAATATCTCTGAAAAGATTATCTTATCTCACTGGCAGAATAATTTTTTTTCAGGATGATACAGTTGCTAATGTTTCTGTTTATACTCACACATCCTAAAACTGTTATTAAAAATATATTTACATTTCTTATGTTATGTTTCTCAATAAATTACATATGTGGTTTTACCATTCATCTCTTGAATTCTATATAGTATCTATCTTACATCCTTATGATATATTTTCCAGACATTCATCAACGTAATCAAAGCTTAATAAAATATAATCAGTTCTTCAAAGGAGGGATTGTATCGAAATCTAGAAAATGCTCAGCTTCATTCTGAAGACCTTATTTTCAAAAGGCAAAAGCCACAATTTAGCAATATCATAATAAACAACACAATGTAATTATGGCTGGAACAGAGATAATCTAGGAAAAATTGATTAATATACCTAAGTAGACACAACTTTGAAATAATCATTGGAAGATAATCCAAAATATCTCACTTCAAACTCTTGGAAACCTGTAGGCATTAATTTAATATATAATTCGATAAATTGCTGCACAATGGTGACTCCCTGAATTAAAGGATGAATATAATTTAACGGAACCTTTTAGATTTCTTTTAATCAAAAGAGAAACGGTAGCAAACATTGGAGCTGGAGTTGTTTGATAAGGATTCATATGAATTCAGACCTTATGGGGAGAATGTATACATTCTGACTAACTCTTGTCACAGTTGAGCAGTAGATAAAATTCATGAAAGGTGGCACCTAGATCTTGGCAAAGATAACGGGGCCTTGATACTGTAAAATAGTTTTAAATCTACATCGATATTGCCACCAAAGAAGATATACATTTGGGTAATTTAAACTAAAGATTAGAGTATATTATACCAGAACTGTACTTCTCAATTTCTCTTTGAAATGTGCAATCTGACTAATGATACATTATTTCTGGAAGTGCTGGAAGATTATGAGAATGTGGAATGAATTAGGTAGTAACTGTCTTCTATATAGGAATAAAATGTGCATTTCACCCTTTTCCACTGCACACAATAGGCTGGATTATGCCTGTTCAAATCTTCCTTTACATTAAAACATTTTTTCTAAGTATACTTATTGAAGAGTTACATGGGAAAGCATAACGACTAAGTCATACAATTATAAGGTTCTGTACAAGGTTGTATCGTGTGTGGTTTTCTTTTTTGTTACTTTTATTTTTAGATTTGACAGGAGTCAAAGTGTCCCTTTACATCATGATAAAACAGAACATCATAAAGTCAAAAGAAGTGTAGAGGAAGGTTCAGAATTGATCAAATACAATACATATATTATTAAATAAAGTTATAAACTTCATTTGTTTGATGAGTGTGCTATCTAAAAATAATTGAAGGAAAGGCACCAGGAATTGTAGACAAACTATTTATGAAATACAAGTAAATTGACAAATTGAAAAGATGGGAATCTGGAGGAGAATACAGCTTTTTTCCAATTAAATAAACTGAATCCAATTACACTGAGAAGAGAACAATGCTTGTTGTAAAGGTTGAGCAACCCCTATGTTTGAATCTGAATTAAAGAGAGAAAATCTAAATTCCTTTTTTAATGAGATTTAGATTTTCAAAAAGCTCTATACAAACACTATAATTTTGCAGTATATCTGTCTTGACATTCCACTTTGACTACAATATTTCTACAAATATATCTGCAATATTCCTCCTCAAGTCTACAATTCTGTTTACCCTGAATTCCATTTGGCCATTAAAATAAAACATGGTTTGTTTAGTGTACACAACGTCCAACAAGAATCCCAGTTTTTTGGGCTGTTATTGTTCTGTTGCTGTCAAATAATTCCAAAGTCAGCTGCTTTGTTGTCTATGATAGCTGTGAACAAACAAGGCAGGACACCGTAAATAAGAGCACCTGCTTAATTAACTACAGCAGAATGTTTTATCCCCTGAATTCAATATCACCAGCTTTAATATTAACAAAGGACATTTGCCCCAGATAAAGGGCTCAAAATAATGGCCTGTGAGGTACCAAGGGAATCATTACAAACACTGGAGATAGAAAAAGAATCACCAACACCTGTCTTATTCTGTGACCTTTCTAAACATTAACATCTCTTTCCATTAATAGGTCTGTCCTCTCATTGATCCCTGACTTCCTCTTTACAAGTCCATTGTAAAAGAAGTACATACTGTAGAAAGGACAGAATAATATTTTACCATCCAAGGCATGTTCTTCTCTTGATCTGAAGAAAAAAACATTCATTCTTCAGGAAAACATTATTTCTTCAGGATCCTTCCTTCATTTTCATTCTCACCATGAAATATTTTCCTGCTGAAGTCTGTTAGCCCCTTATTGGAATGTACAGTTGGAATGTTTATGTGTTTATGGAGTCCATTACAGCCTACCTACTGTGCTCGATCGTGTCATGATTTTTCTGAGTTCTTGGGTGGTGCAATTCCACGACATTTAGAAATGATTCTGTTAGGGCTCAGTACCACTGAGTACCAGTACCACTGAGCCCTGCCCCAGAAGGGGGCCTAAAAACCTTGAAACCTAGGCAGTACAAAATGTGCAGCAAAAGATTGGGTCATTTTGTGTAGTTCACTTCACAAAATACTACCTGAACACTTTTGCACTCCGATTTAATGTTCACATCAGGCAGTGTGTAAAGGTTTTTAGGACAATACCAACAGCATATTTAAGCTGCAGGAGCACTATACAGCACAATGAGTACAGTAGGATAATTCAAATCAACAAACTGTATTTTGAAATGGAGCTACTTCCTGGTACACACAGTAGAAATGTGCTGCTGATATTTGAAATTCAGACTTAGTTGGCATGGAAACCATATTCCATAGTTCATCAGCAGTTGATAGGAGGTTTGCATCAAAGGAAACAGCAAAATAAGTTGCTCATGACACACTAAACTGATTTTCTTTTTAAAGCCATTGTACATCATTTCTCCAGAAAATCCTCAAAGTAAAAGCTTTAATCTTTAGCTTCAAATACAGAATTTATCTGGTAAGAGAAACTAACTAACATGCTGATTGGCAAGAAAGTTCCTTTATGTTTAAAGGACACATCTTAACATGTTACAATGTCAGATGATATGCAAAATCAAAAGTTTTCTAAATTGTCTCTATACTGTTAGATCTTAGATGCAGTTAGAGTGGAGAACTGTGTCAGCATGAGAGCTGAAAATATACAAAGTAGAGGTTAATTTAATGCTGAAAGTAAAGAAAAAAAGAAGAAAAGGCACAAAGGTTCAGCTGTAGAGTCTCTTCTTGTAGGTGTGTGAGGGTGAGAGCGAAAATATGGGGCAAAGTGGTGGGGGTAAGAAGAATCAAATAAAAACAATGGGTAAGAGCGAGAAAGGAACTAAAGACATGCAAATCTTAACAGTTGGATCTTGGATTTCTAGTGGAAGGCTGTAATCTGTAAATGAATAGGAGTTATAGAAAGAAATCTGGGATTTATCTCTGTACCCTCCCCACCCCTGCACATCCTCACTTCCTATTTCTTTCATCCTCCTTATCTAGCTCTTTGCCTCATGATCATGTTCTCTCCCTCATTTTCCCACACACCTAAAACAGCTGAAACATTATCCTTTTTCTTCCTCCGACGTCAACAACTAAAACACCTACTTTCTATATATTTTATTTTTATGTTTCTATTCAGTATGTTTTATTTTGTTTTAAAATATGCCTAGGAGGGATGATAAAAGTCTTTAGTGTAGTAGAAATCAATTAAATCTATTCGGTTGTTAATGTCAAGTTCTTAATGGAAGCCAAGTTATTTTCACTGCTCATTGGGTTATTAGGACACGTTGAGGGGGAGGAGGGGCAGCACAGACAAAAAAGTCATTTATTGACTTGAATGCATTGGTGTCCTGCAGATAAGGTCTTATACTTTATTGTAGTGCTACATAATTATTTAAGAGTCATGCTTCCTAACAATAAGCCTTCATTGATTCAGATGAGTACACTAGCCATGAGGTTAAAACTTTACTCACACAGTAATTTGCTTGTGTTCTGCTTAGGAGTATAAATGTCCCTGAAAATAAAGACTGTTTCAGTGCTCACATGGGTAGGACTGCACTGAAGCCGTGCGCATCTCATTCTTTTTCTCCCAGATGAAATCAGCTACGACTGGTAGCTTGGAAATGCTACATGATTTCTGTAAGTAAAGTGTAAGAACATTGATCTTTGCATATTGCCGTTTGGGTGACATTAATTGGTGCTATGGGGTTATTAAGGTTGATTTACTAGTACCTACTCATCTCTAAATAATAGTTCTAAACTGCACAATGACTTTTTTTTCTATTGATCAAGCTGTTAAGCAGAGAAGAGAAACAGGGAGTCAGTAACTGTTGTAACCAGCAGCAAGTAAAGCAGCAAGTAAAGATTGTACTCTGCACTTACGATTATGACTGAAAAAAAAATTTAAATAGGATAATAAAATATGGAAACATAAACAGCAGAAACAAGATTACAAAAGAAATGAAAAATAGTCCTATTTTATTCCTAGGATTCCATGTGTGGGGGAAACAAAAAACAGTCTGTCCCTGCTGTTGAACATTCCATTATAATGTGAAACCATCCATTGTCCAGACACAACTCGAACTTGTATCAACAATGGTTTGGATCAGAAATTATTTTTGAATAACCAAAATGTAATACATAAGTAACTGACATCAAGAAGCTAAAACTAAAACACTCACATGTCTGGTAGAAAAAAACAAGTTTTTTTTTCCATAATCATGCAGTTAGCTATGATTCAGTCAATCTCCCAGACTGATGGGAAAGACAAAACCTTCAAAAGACAACATGCCTCTAAGCATTCCACAGTACCCCTTTACCTGCTCTTTAAGTCACCAGTGTTCAGGGCAGTGACAGATTGACACGTGATGGTGTGCATGTGCCCTAATGGCTCCTACTGCTGTAGAGACAGGTGAGAAATGGAGTGAGGAAAACAAGATCTGAATCTGTATATGCCCTTCAGGAAACTTCAGGATCACAGATTTCTGCTTGGATTCAGATGTAGGCTGAACATATGCATTATTTCCAGAACACACTGCAGAAGATGTTTCCAAATCAGGAAACAAACCAGTAACAAAGGAATATGAATTTTAAATTGAGCTTATTCACTCTGGATCTGTTGCTTCAAGTTGTCCAGCCTCTGTTTGCTTGGTCAGCCCTCATCTTAGCATGTGATTGGCATGTTGCTCTTACAGATCATCTGAGATTTTGCAATCCATTTTTAATTACTGTGTTCCACTACATTATCAAAGTACATAATGCATGCACACATTAAGGTGAAATTACTTTTCCAAAAGAGTGTTTTGAGAGAGACAACAGCACAGGGAAATAAGTCAGCAAGTTGCTCTTAACTGTAAAAGTTACAGTGTAGCCACATGTTAATACCTGTGGCAATGGAAATAACAACATGGCGAAACTAATGGGAATGTGTAACTTGAAGCCCATGGCACCAGCAGTAAAATCTGTGATTAGCCATCCTTCACAAGCATTGATCTGCAAGCACAACAGTATTTGCATTTTGATGGTGCTGAACAGGAGTTGGGGCAACTTATTCCTCATAAGCAATGTGCTAAGGAATAACAGCTCCTGACAGAACTCATAGTAGTTTGTACTCACTAATAGCACACTTCACAAGGTAGTATGGCAAAATTCAAGGATGACATTACATTTAACAAACAATTTAATCTTTCATTAAAAATAAATTTCTGTATTTAAAAATTTGTGGTGTAATGTGAAAAGGGTAATATCCTTTAGGAGGACTTGATCACATTGACACTTCTCAACTCTATTGTGCTGTACAGGTGCATTCTGATATAATAATAATTAATAATAATTTATCACACTCATATAGAGCTTTTCTGGACACTCCATGCAAAGCGCTTAACACTTTCTATCACCACCAATGTGCAGCATTCACCTGGATGATGCGACACCAGCCG
The DNA here is from genome assembly GCF_059453375.1 of Lepisosteus platostomus. Taxonomy (NCBI): domain Eukaryota; kingdom Metazoa; phylum Chordata; class Actinopteri; order Semionotiformes; family Lepisosteidae; genus Lepisosteus; species Lepisosteus platostomus. Next base: position 28,800,208 of record NC_142616.1, on the reverse strand, counting down.
TAGTGTGTGTATTTCCTCACCACACATCAGCTATCAGTGTGAAGGAGAACAGATATTCTTATTACATAGAACTCTGCCAGAAGCTGCTCAGTTTTATCTTAAATCCCCTGTTTTATTGAACAGCTCTGCAATACATGGAGACAGGTGGAAGTGATATGATACTTCATTAGAGTCCTAGCCCTCCTGCTCCTGGAGAAGACCCTTGACCAGAGGTAAAGTATGTGTATAAGACAGTGTACAGTATATACAGTATGTGTACCTGCAAATATGTGTGTTGTGTAAGAGATGGGGTGGGTATTTACCAACATGCTGTCAGGCTACATTTACTAATTCAGTCTAATTCAGTAAATCGCCTCAAAGTCTAGAGGGTGGCACCTGTGTTTTTTTCTGTAATCCACTTAGACATAGAAGCAGGAATTGACACAGAAGCTGTAAATATTTTGGCAACTCCTCAAGACCCTGGAGAAGACAATCTAATCTAGTACCAGTTCCGGTAGTGTTCACTTCACAGAAGACAGAGCCCCCTCACTGTAGCCACCTAATACACTGAGACAGGGGTGTTTCATACTGGCTGCCATGTCTCCGCAATGCTGTCACCATGAGCAGATCTAAATGGGTTGTCTTTCTTGGAAGGAAATCTTTTTGCATGTCAATTTTTTAAAATTCTGTGTAGAAAATAGTAAAGAAATAATATATCTGAGAAGATTACACTTGGCAGTTTAATATCACACAAATGCAGAAACACATTAAAGCCATCTGTAATGATTTTTCAGTGGCTCACATAAACACCTGCACTAGGTAATGTACACTATACGAGTTCTTACTTGGTATATGTGAATATGAAAAGATATCGGGAAACAGGCCTATAAACATTGCATTTTAGACTTTAATGTGGAATGAGACAATACTGCAGTGGTTACAGTGCTCAGGAAATACTGACTATGTAGTACTAAATTTTGGAGGAGGTTAGATTCTAATCGCTCTCTCTTCTTCTGTTCCATGTATACAGTAAATATCCCACTGTTTTAGGCATTGTCTTGTTCTTAGTGCTTACTCTTGAGGAAGACAGACATGATTTTCCAGTTCTCCATCTCTGACTTTTCTCCTGTCTCATTCCTGTGCATTCCCATGCTTGCCTTGTCCATCCCACAGTTCCTGCAGCTGTCGCTGCTGTCGATCAGCGATGTTCCCATAATCTCCTCACAGTTGCCAACTTTATAGGCAGGACCGGTCCCAGCATTTCACCCCCAGGGCTGTTTGGTACAACAACATTGTTCCTACAACACCTCCACATTGGACTAACCAAAATTGACCTCCAAATTGATTTTTGTAGGTGCAGTGTCTTCCATAACCCATTATGTAATCTCCAATCTCTACCATCAAACCCCTGGTCACCATTTCATCAGGTAGGTAAGTTACAGTACACTTAATAAACTTTCAATACGTTCTCCTCATAAAGTTTGTCACTATTGCACATTAATTAGGATTTGACCAAAATGCTGAACATTGACATTGTAGTCCCTACCATAATGATCATTTCTCACAGAAGAAAATATTTGTTTTTCTCCTTTAAAATCTGAAAAAAAGTAAAAACAAATATCATAATAAAAAACAAGAATACTGTACAAAGGATTAGGCAACTTTAATACACCCTATATCTGATTGTTTATGAGTACTTTTAAAGAAATAGGGTTTCTTTCAGCAGACGAAGTTCAATAATGTTGGAGACATTTATCATGGTCTTCGTCAGCCATTCTGACAATGGGTCTAGCAATAGCCTCAGTGTCTGAAAAAGCTCCAATCCCCTATTTCATCAGAATTCTACAGTGGCTAGTGGACAATCCATTCTTGAAAGTAAGTTTAGGATCATACAAAACGCTCTTACAAAAATATTGCAGGCAAGCTTTAAATAGCAAGGATTTTTCATGACTGAGGTTTTGTTAGAATCTTTTCAATTCTGTTACCCAAAAAGGGACATGACATTGTACAGGTATAAAAAAAAGAAGAGATAAAATTTCTTGAGCCTTCTTATATTTGAGAATGAATTTTAGTGAAAATATGTTTTTACTTCATGAGTTGAGAGTATTGAAAGTAAAGAAATACGCCTGATTCTGTCATCGTGATCTAGCTGCCTTTCTTAGCTCCTCCATTGCACTCCATCCTTTCAATTTCAGCAATAGAATAAAAAAGCTCTAAACAGAACTGATAACTTCAAAATAGCTGGATCCACACAAGAAGACTTGGTGGCAAGAAAAGAAAAGAAAGATTTAAATAGTTACGTGCATTAAAATAACTAAATTATCTCTAACACAGTTACCACATGCACATGTACCTAAAAAACAAAACTAGACAAAGATTAAAACTTAAATAAAGTCAGATGCAATTCCCTCCTAAAGCTGAAGAAGCTGTAAGCTGAGCTCAAATGCAACATAATTCTATATCTAGAATTATTTATAAATTAATCTAGATATCCACTTCAGATATTATGTGAATATCTAATGTGAAGCAGGTGCACATTAATATTGAATCATATTTTGCCTTTAATTGTATATCTTTATTAATGTTTTAAGACCTGCTGTTGTTTATTCCCAATAATAATAATTATTATAATTATCACAACAATAATGTATTGTATTTATATAGAGCTTTTCAAATAATAAAAGATACAGGAGCACTTCAAACATAGCAGGGGAACCACTTCATCCTCTACAGAAATGCAGCCCCTACCTGGGTGATAAGCGGCAATCATTATATACCAGCAGCCTACTACACAGCAGGTCAGGTGCAGATAGTTGAATTAAGGGGGATTTTTAGACAAGGCCATGTTGTACAAGCCAAGCGTGGAATATGGACATGACACTGGCTAACAAGCCTACTCTTATAGACAATACCCTGGGAATTTTAATGACCAGGAAATCAGGACCATGTTTTGACATCTCATCTAAAGGACATACTTGCTACAGCACAGTATCCCTAATAAATATTCTGTGGCACTGTTTTTGAAATTCAGGTTCTGGAGTGTGGAGTTCCTGTTTTTCCTTAGACGTCTTCCTAAAGGTCTTCAGGTCTCCCATCCCAGGACTAGGCCCAGCTTTTCTTGGTCAAAAGATCTTTATGTGCATGAAAAAAATAATAAAATATTTCTTACATGCACATCCACATGCACATGTACTGTAACCAAAAAGGCACCTAAAGAGGGAAACCAGATTGAAAATTTAAATAATGTCACATGCATTTCCCTGTCTGGAGTTAAAAAACCTGTCACACATATCCCAAGTGACTCAGCCAGCAAAAGTACTTGTCCAAATGCAGGTTGAGCTCTATCATAAAGGTTTCAAGCGTTGGTGACTGAAATTCCCCAAGCAATAGCTAAGGAATAGTTAGACAGGGTTTTCAGTGAATGAGCTCTGCAGCCTTCTGGTCACATGTAGACATACAGTACTGTTGTAGATGTACACACCGCGTCTTTTGCAATTAGTTGTTCAAAGAAACTGAATGGAAGTGCAATAATTAAGACTGCATTGCAGATACAATGAATATAAGTAGGTGCTATTTCCTTCTTGACTGTGTTGTACTTGAGGCAATGTTGGATCAGTATTAGTATCTTTTGTCATAATAATGGTGCTACTCTCTTGGGAAAGAAACATCAAGAAATGTTAATGCTGTTAATGATAAACTTTGTAATGATGCTCTATGTATTTTTAGAAGTGTAACTTATTGAATAAATAGATTAAAATATAAAATAGAATATAAGGGTCTGACATGAATGGTAACTCTTATATGCATATTGTCTTTGTTCTCTGGCATAAAATGGTAACAGTGATTAGGTGGCAGCAAAACAGAATTTACTATCTGTTACGATATAAAGAAGAAAACCTCTCGCAGTGTTGCCTGATTTTTTTTCTCCTTAGTATCTCCTTACTTATTATACCCTATTCCTGTTTATGTGTGATTTTTTTATTGTCTTCTCTCCGCTAATGATCCACTATGAAGGTTGAGTTAATTACTTAACCACAACTGATTTAGAATTAGTTCAAGAAGTTTTTGGCTAAACCCAGGGTATCGGCCTCTTGGCAATAGTATGAGGAGGTTCAGACCCAAAAACGCCAATGCAGAAATAATTGAATAATAGTTGAATTAGTTGATATTTCTGCAGAACTTGCTTGTTAGAGAGGCAGAGAGAAAAATTCCCCTTTTTTGAAGGAAATGCCTTGATCCTAGAAAGTCCTTCGCAACTTAGCTTGAGACCAGTCTAATGTTGTCAGGGATTACAGTTTTGGGAATGCAGTGGGAAAGATGCGGAAGAAGAGGAAGAAGAAACAGCAGATGATATGGTTGAATATTTTTGTTCTGTTTTTGTCATTTGGGGCATGGTCCATCTATAGATGAATACTGTGTGAGGCAAATTATGAGCCATAGAATATTTTTCTTTTTTATTCTGTTAGCTTCTTTCCTTCTTTGGTGTCTGAAGGACGTTCCACAGATTCATAAATATTGCATACAATAAAAATACAAAAATCAGTGTTGTGTAAGACAGGTGTCATGGTAAGGTAACGACTTCATGTACAACTACTCCACCTACTGTAGCAATTATAAAGGATGCTTAGCTCCTCACTAACTTTCTACATGTTGTTTTCATCTCCCAGAATCACCAGTGCATCCATAGACCAGACAAATATTATATTTCATATTGCATTTGTTTCAGTCTATCTTTCTACCCATTACAAATAATACAATCCATTCAACAGAGTAACTATTTGACAAAACAGTACAAAGAAACCCCATGGATCTCAGGTACCAACATACAGTATGTCCCCAATGAGAAGTCCAGCAGCAGTGGACTCTGAAAACAGTTTTCTCTGAAAACAGCTCCAGTCAGTGACCTGATGTGGCTTCTTCCATCCTACCTTGGAAAGAGATGAAACTCATTGTAGTCCTTCAGCGGCACTAAGGCAACTTTTCCAGTCTTGGCCTTCCCGAACAATGTGGTTCCCTCATGTTCCTTCCTACCTCGATTTCTCCCAAGTGCAAAGTGAGGGGGGGGGCAGTATAATACTTTAGATCTAACATGGGTTCTACACTGTGGATTCTACAGGGAGCTTTCCCCAGTTGCTTCCTGACAATTCATTGTCAGCAGCCATATCACCCTGCAACTCACAACTGGCAGCCCATTAAGGCTAAGCAGGTGTGAGCCTGGTCAGTACCTGGAAGGAAGACCTCCTGGGAAAAACTAAGGTTGCTGCTGGAAGAGGTGTTAGTGGGGTGTTAGTGGGGTTAGTGGGGCCAACAGGGGGCGATCACCATGTGGGTCCTATTGCCCCGGTATAGTGATGGGGACACTATACTGTGAACAGGCGCCGTCCTTCGGATGAGACGTAAAACCGAGGTCCTGACTCTCTGTGGTCATTAAAAATCCCAGGGCGTTTCTTGAAAAGAGTAGGGGTGTAACCCTGGCGTCCTGGCCAAATTTCCCATTGGCCCTTACCAATCATGGCCTCCTGATAATCCCCATCTATGAATTGGCTTCATTACTCTGCTCTCCTCCCCACTGATAGCTGGTGTGTGGTGAGTGTTCTGGTGCACTATGGCTGCCGTCGCATCATCCAGGTGGATGCTGCACATTGGTGGTGGTGGAGGGGAGTCCCCATTACCTGTAAAGCGCTTTGAGTGGAGTGTCCAGAAAAGCGCTATATAAGTGTAAGCAATTATTATTATTAATTATTAATTCCTGCATCATCTGTGTCCTCTTCTGGGTCCAACTGCCGTGATCTGATCCACAAAACAGTTCTTCCAAAAAAACCTTTCCATCCTAATGGGGGTTTTTAATCCCTTTGAAACAAAGGGCTCCTTACTCTTCCCCTAGAGGGGAGGAAGTTTTGGTGTTTCCTCCAGAGAGTGGCCGATGCAGTCTTTGGTCAGTTCCTGTTCTCAGGCCTTACTCTCAATCACAAATCCAGACAAACCAATCTTGTCTAGTGTCTGTGTTAATAGAGCCTTTGATCAGGGCAGGAATTCAAAGAAAAGGGCATCAAACTGAGTCAACACCAAATTGTCACTGGCCTATCAAGGCAATTCACATCCACAAAGCCCTCAATACCTGGTGTCCAACACCCAACATCCAACCTTTCTAAGTTGTGACATGCATATACAGCAAAAGTCAGTGATAGTTCAAGTACAGTAGGTATCTGCTTCAGCATGTGTAGGCTTCATCCAAAGAAGGCTCCACAGCTGAAACGTTTTTTTCTTCTCTTTTCAGCATGGAATAAACTTTTACTTGTTCTTTTAAAAGTCAGTAATTATTATGATTTAAAACTGCTGGATTAAATTAAATTTGTCAGTTATTATCCCTCCCAAACCTCATTTAAGAACTCCCATTTTAAAATTAGTACATTTGTTTGTCTCTGTTTGACTATTTCAAAAATGTTTTAAGACCAATGGTTTCTGGATGAATACGCAATTGAATGCCCCTTGTTTGACCTTGAAAGAATATGGTACTGTGATGTGAAATTCAAGCAATTGGACACTTCTAACACATAACATTTTGTCATTTACCTTTGGAAAATAAAAAATCAAATACAAAGTATTTCAAAGTAAGGAAATTAATCATCTGCAGGATCCAAAGGAGGTGTTATTAAGAGGTTTCCTAACTATATTCAGCAAATAAAATATTTATAATGTCATATGTCTTACTTTGTCAGCATAGAAAGTGCTCTGACTGAGTTAGTAATTTGTTTTAATTTGGCAAATTTATTGTGTACATATATTGTGTTTTGTAATTCTGCAGTTCATTAGTAAAAAAAAGATTTGTTTTAGAGTGCTGTGAAAATAGATGAAATAGTGAATTGCTAAAAATGGATGGAAAAACAAAGTAAAAAGGTTGCCACTTCTCTAAAAAAGGTGTGAAATCCCCCTGAATGCATTTATCACAAACTGTGTGTCTTGTAACTAAGCTGAAAATTAACATGTGACCTGGAAACAACTAGCCTTACCCTGTCATTGCAAATTTCCCCATCTCCTGACATTGAGGAGAACTTTAACCAGCTCATAGCTCCTCTGAGAGCACTTTTAGAAAGTGAGTCATACTCAAGACTGAGTTTTAGCATGTGAGATAATTAATTTAACATAGGAATGTATGAATACAGCAGATTGGGTCTTGATAGCTACCATTAATAAGCCATTAGGCAGACTTTTAATGGACTTTTGATGGGCTTCTGAACACAGAGGAATTGTAACTGTACAGGTGTTTTTTTTATCAGAATAAAGTTGGTGGCAATTCTTTGAGATAAAAAAGCTTATTTTTAATTCATGTGTATATTTCTGAGGCAAAAGAATCTTTGGAGACCTTTGGGTTTGCATCTGATATTTCCAGGATGAGGGAACAAAAAAATCTTTCAGGGAAAGAAATAACTGGATTTTCTAACTGCTTTATCCCATACAGGGTTGTGGGGGAACTGGAGCCTATCCTGTCAACCAATGGGTGCAAGACGGGATACACCCTGGACAGTCCATCGAAGGGAAAGAAAGAATCTCCACTGATGAATAAAATTCAACTCCAAAATTCACTATCCCTTTAACTGCCCCTGCAAAAGAATTATGTGCCAACAACTTTCCTGCTGAGGCAGCTTTGTTTGCAACTTCATCATAAATGTTTGTGCTGTTGATATACCATACTACTCTGCAACTCCAGCGTTACAGAACCTGCAGCAATTTTTTTGTTTGTCAGTGCCAAGTGCTAACTTGTATCTGAAAAGGCTGCCAGTATTCTGAAGTATTAAAGAAAGTACTGCTGCTGCCCACGCTCTTCACTGTAGATTAAGATCCAAAGGTTATGCTCTGTCCTGCAGCTGCCAGACCTTGCAAGACATGGGATGGTTTGAGAACATTTCCAACAACGAACTCGGCAGCTTGTACCTGTCGTGTTGCTTGCAGCCCAGGGTGTGCAGACTGATGCTGAAGCAAAATGCCAGGCCCTCTAGTGTGTCCTTGCACACAAACCCACAGTTCATCATCCCTTCCATCACCTTTGAGAGACAAGGGACTCTTTCCTGGTTAGTTAGTGTTGATCTTTCCCCCTCAAAGCTCCTAGTACAGTGTACAGTGCAAGATGTTTGTTTTTTTTCATTTACTGTTGTAGAAACTGTTATGATCAAATCATTAGTAACAGTATGAACCAGGGCTCAAAGGAACACATTTTTAAAAATAGTTTTCAAACACTTTATATTTTTTTATAATGCCATACAGATGGATAGAGCACAAAAAACAAAAAAAAACCTCAATAAATGAAATAAATGAAAAATCAATATTTACAAATATTGTGTGTATGATTATGATAAAAGAAGGAATCAGATTAGAATTTACAGACTATTTTCACATAATTTATATTGCATATGAGAAAAATAATGACTATGCCCCTTTTTACTTATTAGATATCAGAATTCAATTAATACCTGAGGTTGTACCTTATAACACTACCTATATTTCCTTTTTCTTTTTTGGATTAACATCCCATTCATGATTGTAAAAATAGAAAACAAATCATCCTCAGAAATGTTTAATGAACATTACTTTACAGTTTCAGTTTCTGTGGACTAATTTTCATTTTGAGAATAGACTAGAGAATCATCCCCTCTTGTCTGAATAGAACATCTGGCTGTAGAAGAACAGGTGTCTACTCCATAGTGGCAGCTTTCCAACCTGAGGAACCCATTGCCCCTCCAAATCAGTAAGTTATTAAGCCTTAATTTTTAATCAATTTTGAAAAATAAATGTAATTTCCCTGGCTCACCCTCCAAGGACAGGTGTGATTGTATTCTTCAGTTAACTCCTATCTAGTTCACATGGAAACATGCCCAGAAAAGAGACAAGACAAAAAGGATGAACAGGAGAAAGGACAAGTGCTTCTTGGCAGCTGCTCAGAGTGGCCAGGTTTTGCTAACATGTCTGCTCCTCCTCTGCATCCCTGCAAAACCCTTAATTTCTATTACCTTCCTAGTCTGTTTCCTGGGAAATGGATTTTCTTCAGTCAATCTCTGTCAGGTTCCTGAGGACAACTGTGAGTCCTGGGGGAGGGAACTGTGTTCTTATGTCTTACAGCAATTTCTGAGAAAAGCTTTTGTCACCAGGTGTCAGCATTGGTCCACAGAGCTGTCACTCGCTGACCGGCAGCATTCACAACCAGTGAAGAGTGAGATGGCTTCTGAGTATCTTGAAAAATGACATTGCTTTTTATTCTTTTGATTACAATTACAAATAACAGACACTTTACATGACAAAACAAGAACTAATTTTCTTTGATCTAATAAAATTAAAAACAATGAAAGTCATGTTCCTTTATATCAACTTTCTTTTCTTGATTTACAGCATCCATTTCTAAATGTTTATGATTGTGCTTTAGTGTTTGTAATGAGCAGTACCGTGTCAATTTCAGTGAGACAGTATGTACATCTGAGATTTTGATATCATAGGATTATTTAATTAGGCTTGAAAACTGTTTTAATTAATTAAATTGGAAATTTTCCAATCTCTAAAATATGTAGTGCAAGATAGAAAGATATGGAGTTACACAAAATAGAAAGAAAACAGCAATAACATATCTCTAAGGACTTCATACATTAAATATATTACACAGTGTTATTATTTATTTTGCGAGAACAAAATCTGTAAAATAAAAATAAGAAGGCTATCACTCATTCAGTTTTATAATATACAAATTAAGAAATGTATTTATTAAGAATGCTTAATTTGCTTAAGATTTTGAGTTTGTACATATCAATCAATGTTTGTTATGGTCACATGTAATTACAGTACTAGTAATTGTAAAGTGTGCTATATGCACATATAATTTTTAATTGTTATTTGTGTGTTTTGGAAATGTCTTTAAATTAACAATACCTAGAGAAACAGATGCTTTGGAGTTTTACAGAGTTAAAGCCTTACATGTTGACAATGATTTAACACTGAGTAAGATTGAATCAACAATAATTATCTAATTATAATGTGCTTTTTAAGAAACTCAAAGTGCTTTACAATAGCATACAGTTAATACACCTACAGTATGTGGAGTAAGAACATGAGAAATAAAAGAAAAGGACAGCAAATGTACCTAATGAAACCAAGAGAATTAAACAATAAAGGGTTTGCTGAAAAGATAGGCCAAGATTCAGAGTCATGGATTTGGACAGTGAGTTCCACTGACAAGATGCTGCATATAATAAAAGGCTCTATCAACCATTGTGTAGAGTCTGGTTTTCAAAGGAGTAAAATGGTCTGAATCAGGACAGCTTGGATTAAATGTTGGACTATATTTGTGTAATAAATCTTAAGGTAATCTGCAACTAGACCCCACAGCATCGTCTATATCAGTAGGAGAACCTTATAATGCCTAATCTAAATTTCACAACAAGTCAGTGCAATTTACAATGGACAGTACTTACAGTACATGCTGATGAAAAGGGGGTTTTAATCAAAGCATGCGCTGCAGAAGTCTAGACATGCTGAAGCCTATATAGTCTCCTAGAAGATAAAAACCCCAATAAAAACGCTACATTAGCTAGATCTTCAAGCAATAAAAGCATTTAAATAATCTATCAGCATTGGTTAAGCAGAGTGAGGATCTTAGCTCAATTATGATACACAGAGGGAATAAAGATATCCATGTGAACTTTCTCACATGTGCATTACATTACAAAAAAACAGCCAAAAATTACACCACCACTTATTTACTTTCAGCACTTTAAAAACAACTCTGCAGTCACCATTATTGTGAAGCTGATAATGAGAGCAGTCTCAGTCTTGTCACAGGTTTAGCCAAAGAAAATTGTATTACATTCAAAGCTTAATTCATATCCTCATCAGACATATGTCAAGTCCAGAAACCACAATATTAGTAGTATGTGATTTGGTCTTCAAGTAAACCTGAGTGTTATCAGCATTGCAGTGAAACCCAGTCTATGAAGGTAAATCATCTGACCAAGAGCCAATATGTACAATATACAATATAGTGAAGGTAGCAGCACATACTCCTCGAGTAAATGATTCAACATTAAATTTCAAACACCCCAAATTCATGAATTGACTCTTGATAGACACATAGGAGCCAAACCAACAAATAGAAGTATCATGTGTTCCGTGATAGCATTGGAATCAGTAGTATGGTGTAATTGACTATAAAAAGTCACACTTTAATCAAGAAATAGAAGAATTTTAAATGAGACAGATTCAAATTAGCCATCCACAAATTAATAATTTCCATCAGTTACTGTAGGCCTGCTTTGGTGCTATGTGTCAATCTAAAGTCTGACTGAAAAAGCTTAAAGCAGCCATATCACCCTGCAACTCACAACTGGCAACCCACTGAAGCTAAGCAGGTGTGAGCCTGGTCAGTACCTGGATGGGAGACCTCCTGGGAAAAACTAAGGTTGCTGCTGGAAGAGGTGTTAGTGGGGCCAGCAGGGGGCACTCACCCTGTGGTCCATGTGGGTCCTAATGCCCCAGTATAGTAATGGGGACACTATACTGTAAACAGGCGCCGTCCTTCGGATGAGACGTAAAACCGAGGTCCTGACTCTCTGTGGTCATTAAAAATCCCAGGGCGCTTCTCGAAAAGAGTAGGGGTGTAACCCCGGTGTCCTGGCCAAATTTCCAATTGGCCCTTACCAATCATGGCCTCCTAATAATCCCCCTCTATGAATTGGCTACATCACTCTGCTCTCCTCCCCACTGATAGCTGATGTGTGGTGAGCGTTCTGGCGCACTATGGCTGCCGTCGCATCATCCAGGTGGATGCTACACATTGGTGGTGGTGGAGGGGAGACCCCATTACCTGTAAAAGCGCTTTGAGTGGAGTGTCCAGAAAAGCGCTATATAAGTGTAAGCAATTATTATTATTATTATTATTAAAGAGCTTATTAAATGCAGGATGAGAATGTACAGTAATTGTGGTGTTGATGACCTCATTGATGAGGTTGGTAACAAATGGATGAAAAGCAGAGAAGCTAGCTTTGAGTAGATGTGTACAGTAGGAATATGGTCCAACATATCAACAGCAGTAAAATAAAAGAAACTCAAACCTGTGAAAGCAGGAAAGGGCATTGTTGTCATGGCTGCAGGAGGTGAGGCTAGCTGCTGGTTCTTAAAGAAGAATGTTGCTGTGAAAGAACTGTATGAGTGTGTTACACTGCTTAGTAGAGGGAAAAATACAGACTTATTAGCCTTTTGAAACTTGTTATTGATGGTGGAAAAAAGGACTTTACAATTACCGTGACTACTCTCAATAAAGAGACTATAAGGAGGTTTAAGAAGGTTTTGGCTACCTTAAGGGGAGCTTCCTTCTCAAATCCTTAAGACTTATCCTCCTGACTTTATAGAGTACAGTACATTTTTTTACCTACTAAAACTAGCTGAATTTGTTGTGCATGGTAGATTATAAATAACCCGTGTTAGGCTGTCATGCTAAAGATCAGATTCCAGATGGGATGTTGCAATTGTATCCTTGAGCAAGGTACTTCAATCAGATTGCTTCAGTAAAATGCCCAGGTATACTGTATAAATGGGTCTCCATGTAATCATTGTAAATGACAATTTGTTCTCTATTTACCTAACGTCTGAAATAAAGGGCTAAAAACACATGCATATTACATTCAGCTCTGACAGCAAACATTTGAGATTGAGACAACAGTAACAACAATAACAATAATAATTAAAATGAACTTAATAAAAGGACAGCTAATATTTTCCCCTGACAAAACAGTGTTATGAACACAGTCAGCACTCCCCAGTTCTTTTTATCACATTAATTTGCTTTCTGCAGCATGGGACACAAACAAAGCTGCATCAACTGAAACGAGAAAAGAGAGCTATTACCATAGTCACTATCCTGAAACTAAAACATTTACAAATGCTTTTTCCTAAAAGCAAACAAAACAAACTGAAAAACAAACAGACCATCAGCATCCTCTACCTACTTGAGAAAACAATCTGCTTGTTTTATGGATGGCCTCTGATACTTTAAATGTGTAAATCTCATTATAGATTCTGAGTGCTTACCGGCATGCTAATTAATGGATTCAGCTGGCAGATGAAGTTTTTCTTCTTCATGCAATAAAATCACCTGCTTCTCTTTTGCTCTTGTCTTGATTTTAAACATCTCCAATGGCTTTAAACAGCAATGCACAATTCTAGAGCTCAATGGCCACAGTCTAACAGGTTTTAATTGTATTTTTATTTTTAATAAAAAAACTGACATGACATAGAAAAAACAATCAAATTTTCATCCATGCTCCCTTCCCACAATCCCTAAAACTTTCACAAGGAAGAAACTAGTGCACCAGATTAATTATGGGGGAACTTCAAGTAAGCTAGGTTATACATACAGTATCTAGAGTTTGATATAGCCAGTTCACTAGGGTTAATAGCTCTACTCTTACAAACAGGTCCGAAGGATCATTAAGCACCACATAGTGAGGACAGATACACATGTCATTTGAAGGACAGCACCTTGTACTGTATAGTGCTTAGTGTCAATGTTAAGGATCACTATACTGGAGGGTCATTTTCATAATTTTGGTTAAGAGAGACAAGTGCCACCTACTGGACCACCAGCAACAATTACAGCAGCAACATAGTTTTATTTAGAGATCTCCCATTCAACTACTGACCAGGTCAGCCTTGCTGAAATCAGGCTAGAAAGTGACAGTGCTTGTTTTGATACAGCACTATACTGTAATTTTCATTGTTTAAAGTAAATCCAGGTGTAAACTAGGTCTTGAAATTTTTGGGAAAAATATTTTTTTCTCCTACAAAACAGTATCGGAATGTGTCCAAACTCCAAAATTAATAAAAATAGAGTTTGGTAAAGATAATCCACCTGATTGACGGTAGGATTTGACAAGCAGCACCTTCCCCTTCTTAAATTTAAAGAAGACTTAAAATGATTTAGTCCAGTACATAAGAAAGTTTGGGCTTGTAAACACCAAACTGAAAAAAAGATGTGAACAATGATTCTTATCATAGAATTGTACAGGTAGTTTTAAGGGATTAACACCAGCAACAATCCTACTTTAGTAATAATAATTGAATTTACTAACAGGTAGAGTTTATTGGTTGTTTCCCTCTCTCTCTTTTTTGGACTTTTATCTTGACTGTATTTGTAATTCTTATTTTATTACTGAAGAAAGGATGGGAAGACTATAAATCACTCCCTGATACCTTAACAGTAATACTGTTTATTTTTTATTATTAATAATAGGGATAAAGCAATAAAAAAATAATTATAAAAAGCTCATGTAAGCTACATGCACAGCAAATAAGAAACTGTAATACACAAAGTCAAAGCAGTGTACTTTATGATTACCCCTTTAATGGAGGAGGGAAATATGTTCAAATCGGCCTTTAGTCTTATTATTTCACCACTACTAATACTTTGTCCTTTGACATACCTTACATGGGTGTTTTTTCACAGAGCTCTAAATACACTTTGTTTCACCAAGAGAATTGCTCCCAACATTCACACACTGCATAAATTCCTATCAACCTACTGAATGTTAAATACAACACAGCATTTTGAGCACCCTCAACTCTCATACAGTCTTCTATTTCAAGGTCAACACAGATCTTCAGATGTAAGATTTTAATAATCTAAACCTTTCATAGTGATTTTTCTATACTGAAAACTAATGAACTGCCCTAAAGTCAAACCTCTTTCTGAATCAATAATCTTAATGATACACAGCCTCAGGAAATGTCACCTCAGGAAAACAAGTTAAGAAGGAATGCTTGTAAAGGGTTAGGAATGTGGAATTGCTATTTGAAACCTTTGCACCATAGAATTCATTCATAAATTTGCCTCTGACCATTCTTCTTGTTAATAAATTTACGTTAAATCTTTTTTTCTTATCCCTGGCCAGAATTATATGCAATTCCAGTATTGCTTCAGTTCATTGTCAGCAGACGTCTGCTGTTAGTGGTTTTGTATTTCAGTTATTGGCAGCTGTCGTTTAGATGCTGATATTGATTGCAGCACAAGTCTACATTTCAGAGGATAAACAGTACTGTATATTGGAGGGCAGAAAATACACACATAGAAATGCTAGACATCTAAATTGAGTACAAACTCTGTGCCAAGTAAATAAATATATGAAATGGAAATTATTCATTGAAAATAAATTATATTTTGTTTTATGTAGGATTTTTTTTATTTGTATTGAGATTATAAAATGCTAGCTTTGCATTAACATGAGATGCAGGTGTATAAAACAATAATCTGGGATAAATGGAAAGTTAAACAGAGCTAATATTCTATTGTTAATAGGAATTCATAATGTAAAATCTGTACAAAATGTAATATAATGAAATGTAATGGCTATAATGTACAAAACTGAATTTTTCAGGTAGCTTACATTAGAACTATAGTATTTGTATTTTCATCTTGTTTTATATGAGGGCAAATTATATTGTTTCTTTTTAGATGTTTATTAGTGGTTTATTAGATTTTGAGAACAACATTTTGATTAATACATTACCCTATACTGTACTTACTGTATTTTGCAATCAACTTTTGAGACTGATTTTCTGTACTTCACTTTTAAGAAACCTCCTAAATATTTGTGCTTTGAATAAGTATATCCTTAAGAAAAATGAGAAATCTATAAAGTACAAAAAAGAAACATTTTTTGAAGAATTTAGTGATACTGTAGAAAAATGTATTGAGATTTGCATAGAAGCATGTTACAGAAAGGCTAGTAACTCAGATTGCAATTTGCTTGTCTCTTGTTGTACTCTGAGCTTGACAGATATAGTTTATGGTACAGCTGCATGCCTCAAAAAAGCAAAATAAAACAACACTTTCACATTGTCAGAAATGATACAGATCTTCTCTTTTTTAAGGTGAAAGCTGTTTTTCTTCTTTTCACTTTCTGACAGGACAAGTAGAGAGATAACATCTTCTTCAGACCTCTGAGCATCCAGAAGGCTGCTGTACTCTGAAAGAGATTGAGATAATAAGGCGAATCGATGGCCGATCCTAAGGGGCTGAGGAGACAGCGTCACCCCTCTCTGAACAGGTGTCAGAGAGGCACAGTCACCGTGTGATTGAAGAGCAAACTCCCAGAACAGAGACAGCTTTCTCCACTGACACTGGTCCACTGACACTGCCAGTGTATATAAGACACATTAAGATTAAAGCTTCCATGAGCCTGTCCATTTATAAGAAATTCCAGTTTGGACATTAATGTCTTTCCATGGTCCAAGTCCATTAAAACATTCTCTTAGTGTAGCCATTCAAATAAAACTCATATTAATAGTTAGAAGAACAGTTAGAAGAAAGGAACACATTGTTCAAAATAGTGAAAGCTTATTCCAAAAGTTTATTTTTTCAATTTCACAACCAGATTCTAAGTATTTTTAATATTTCATATTGCATTTAATTTGAATAACAGTATTTGATCTAACACTTCCGCATACTGTAGGTAGGGATAAAACAGTTTATCTTGAACAGTAAGTTTGAATTTCTCTGCTGGATTCTGAGTGCATGTTGCTAAAATGTTGTCTGCTATCTAAAATGACTGAACATGATTGGCTACTGAGAAGGAGTGGACATGAGAATGTTCTGATGATGTCCTTTAACTGCAACATCTTTTGGAAATCTTTGTTAACAAAAACACCAACAAAATAATATTTTATTGGAATGGTGAAAGACATTCAACAGAATATACTCAAAATAATACTTGCCAGTTATTTCTTTGTGAATGCAACTCTTTGATGTCAACAAAATCTTCATATAATATCAAAGGAGGCTTCAAGCAGTGCTTAACCTATAAAAGAATTCATACACATTATTGAAACTGATAATTAAAAATTAAACTCTCTTTTCCACGAGGCACTCTTTCATCTGAAAAATGCAATGCTATCTTATCTGGTCCTAAGAAATATTTTAAACACATAATTTTTATGTTAGTTTAACTACCACTGCTTGAGATAAATGTGTCTTGCTCCTTTAACAAGACAGACAGTCTGTTCAGGTTTCTTTCTATAAAATCACATTTGGGACAAGCTTCAATAATCAAGGTACTCGCTGATGTTTGCTAACTGTGAGGTTATTAATTACCCACACAAACCTGAATTGAATTATCTCACACCTAACCAAATTACGGTGCATATTATATTTCAGTTATCATCTTTCTCCTGCTAATTGGTTTTCAGAAAAGAAATATTATAATAATGTGATTATGTGAACTAATAGGAGTAAAGAGAAATTTATTTCTGTTAGTAGCCACAGCACCAACAAATAAATAAATAAGAGTAATTGCATCAACTATACGTGTAGACTCTAATGAAAGCAGACCCTATAAGATAAGAATAAGAATGCACACTTTGCACCTCTGTTGTTGTAGACAGTTATTCATTTAATGCAATCTTGCTGAGTACTGCTAACAAACCATTTAAATTCATTTTACCACACTTGAATTGAAATATTTCGCAATACATTCAATACACTAGGGAAGTGTTATGTTATTTCAACATATCGTATAAGACATCCTTTTTAACGTTTTAAAAATTAAACTCAACCAAAAAGCCAAATAAATACAATTCTATTATACTATTGCTCCACAGGAATGTTCCAGATGTTTTATGCTCTAACGTAGAATAGCTTAGAGCAGTGGTTCTCAAACTTTTTGGACCAAGTACCACCACTAATTAAACCAAAGCATCCAAGTACCACCCACAAGTCATCTCATAGGAACCCCAGAAATTCTCAATGACCAACATGAGCATGTGTCCACGCACACACTCACATACACATATAATAAATATTAATAACAAATGATAATAAACTTGATTTGATATAGCGCCTTTAAAGGTGGCTTCTCAACGTGCTTTACAGAAAAAAAACAGGAACAACAAATAAAAATAAACAATAAAAAAGCAACATTTCAGTGAGAGGGGTGAGCCTGTTTAGTCGAGCAAAGCAGATGTGAATTCATTCATTTTTCAGGCCTTGATACAATTCACAACAGAGTCTAACAGATTTTAAATCATCAGGCATTTTCTTGTATATAGAGTAACTAATTGTGAATGTATAATCTTCTGTTGATCAGGTGTTATGCTTCAATTATACTAACAGTAATATTACATGAACAACCTTAGTCTCTGTAACCCTAAACATTTTCATTATTGTGTTTGAAAAATTAATTGTAGATGGTAAAGTTTTGCTTTAATAAAATATCCCAAACCAAATAAGGTAGCCTCCCTAAGTTAGTGAACAGAATTGGCACCACGAGTGGTCTTGCTTCTCTCTCAAGGGTATAGGAAGAAGGGCTGACATGAAGAGAGGCAATATGGCATTTTTTAAATTTCCCTTATTATTTTAATGGATGAAGTGGGGCACGTGGTTACATTCCTTTTCTTGTAATGTCTTCTGATGAATTCTTTGGGGACTAAGGAAACGTGGCATTACTGACTTTGCAATTAACAGGGTTAATGTATTGCTGGAGTGATTCACTTGCAGTATTTCATTAATGATCCTAGAGTGCATGAGGCTGAAACTCAAATATGAAACTCGCAAATATGTGCTCGATCAAGCCACCAAGAACCACAACATTGTCATTTTGAGTACAGATATATTTTGTATATTCACTCTAATTAAAGGAATATAGACCTACAGCTACTATATCAAATTTGAATCAGTTATGTACAGTAGGAAGCCTCAGTTTCCAAGTCATAAGAGCACAAGAAAGGTTAAAAGTGAGAAGAGGCCATTTAGCCCATCTAACCCATTTGATAGTTATTATCTTATTAATCCAAAGATCACATCCAGCTGTTCTTAAAAACCAGGGTATCAGCTTCAACAACATGGCCTATGAGTGCATAAACCAACTCTAACAAGTTGTATGAGTAAATTGTCAGCTCATGTAAAAATTATTCTCTGGTTTAATGTATATTTGATCTGTGTGTGTGTAATGAACTGTCTATAAGATGTAGACTGTGCTTCTCCATGTGAAAGACCTCCAGTAATGAATGGTTAATTAATGAGTAATTAATGGATAAAACATGGAATGCAGATCCTTACCTGAATAATTTCATAGCTCGAAAATAACAAGGATAAATAATTCCTAGAGGGTCTGATGTGGTTTTAGTTGTATTCATTAGATGCAAACTTGTTAGAGTTGCCTGCAGGTAAAAATTACTTATGTAGAGCCAGTTGCTAGGCATACAGGCAGACTTCTTTATTTTCTTTTCATTATCCTAGCAGAAGACGTAAGGAGAGGAGAACTGTGTTATGTTGACTTTGATTTCATTTCTTTTGTTCCCCAGCAGTGTCTGACCTCAATACATTCATCTCACCTCTCGACCTGCGGTGATGCTACTTGAATTGTGTATGCTGGGTTTGGCAGAACAGGGGAGTCTGCGACATCCATTAGACAAACCTATTTGTAAAGACACTGTATATTCAACATTTCAGCTCTTTTTATTTTATCCAGAGCCACAAATCATATCTGAGGGTTAGAAATCCAAAGGCAAGAGCTCCTCCATCCCAGACATACTGTATCCTCTCCATCAGTTTTTTCCTTTGTCTACCTTCAGTTTTTAGCTCAGGGGTGAAATTAACACGCTTGCACCTGGAAAGCAACAGGAGAACAGTGCACAGTCCCAGGTTACACCTCATTTTCTCCACTTGTTTCTCTGCTTTTCATCTTTTTCTTTTATTTTCTCCCTTCATGCACTTTCCTTTATGCTTCCTTTTCATTTATTCTGCTTTGGTACATTATTAATAAACTGAATTACTCCAATAGCTAATTACTAATGGAGTTACAAAACAGCACAAAAATGAAGAGGGTTGAGTGGGGAGCTGCGTCAGCATGTGCACAAGCAGAGGTTAATTCTATGCTGACAAATAGAAAGAAGAAAAAATACTTTGGCAGTGAAGAAATAAGGAATAATCCACACACCTGAAGAAGGTTCCACAGCCATAGTTCTTCTTTCTACTGTTATGACCCCAAGTGTCTAGGGGTAAAGGGGTGTAACATTTAGGATGGTTTTGGATGCAGGTGGTTTTCTGGTGAGGGACTTAGGAAATGTGACAACAAGTTTTGGTGCAAAAGTGATTTATTTTTAAGTGACTGGTACGTAATTAGGATATATATAGTTAGGATACAATAACACACAGGGAAAGGGAACTAGAGTGGTGCCAAAGAAAAGAAAATAACAAACAAAATGGAGCTGGCTAATAAAGTGAGGGGAAGCTGACCTACCCTTTTGTATCTACCAAAACAATACCCGAAACACTCGGTCTTCTGTGTCTTCTAACGCCCTAGCTAACCTTCACTAACTACCCAAAACCTTACAAGACAAAAGACACTCACCTGTTCTAAACTAGTGTTACTAACACAAAGATCAACTACGTGTGTAGTATGTACTCTGCAACCTTAACTAACCCTATGCACAAAAGTTCACACAAATACACAAGTGAGCTACAAATACAAAAAGGGAAAACGAGGGTAGACACAAGGAACAGGGTACAAAAGAACACGGAGGTTGATATAATACGTTTGGGCAAGGTAATGGCGAAATAAAGATAATATAAATGAACAAAAGTACAAGATTACAAACACAAACCAACAAGTCCAAAGCTATATGAAAAAACACACATGAAGCGAAGCCGAAACAAAATGAAAGCGAAACAAAACTGAGCCGAGCTGAACCGAAGTCAAGCGAAAAGCCCCTTCATTCAGAAAACCTTCAAGTTAAATACTGACGAAGTTGAGTTCTGATTGGTCGAGAAGCTGATTGATGATGACGTACTGTAACAACGGCAAAGATGGTGTAGTGATGGACCAATGGGGGGGGGGGGGTAGATGAATACAGGAAGTGGAAAAAAAAACAAAATATACCGACACACACAGGGATGTAACATCTAGTTTTCAAAATGTAGCACTGTAGTCACAGAAAACAATTATTTAATTTTGTTTTTTCCAAGTTGGAGCATAGGTTGGCTCTAATTATCCTAACCCTAACAATTTGCGGGGTGTATGAACATTTAATTTCCCTGTATGAGAACTACAGAAAGGTTACAAACAAGAGGATGTCATTTGGCCACATGTGGTTCATTTGTTAGTTAAACAGTATTATGATGACATACTAAATAAATATAAGACTCTCGCTAAATGAATATAATCAAATATCAAACAAAATCATTGAAAAGGTGATTAAATCAAGATTAAATCATCATTAGAAGTTTAATTATGAAATTTGACACGCTGTGAAAATGAAAACATTATAATATCAGCTCTGATCTAGACACCCAAGGGCAAAGCAAGGGGCACAAAGTTGTACACACCCAGGATGCGATGCCAGTCCATAACAGGACACACACATACAAAAAAACACGCACATCAACACCAGGGACAATTTTTACAGATGCCAACTAACCTACAGTATGAGCATGTCTTTAGATTGTGCAAGGACACCAGAGCAACCAGAGGAAACCCACGTAAACACGGGGAGAACATACAAACTCAAGTTAGCACTGTGAGGCAGCAATATTAACCACTGTGTCCCTGTGCCAACCTGAACACAATTAACAAATAAAGGACTCCTTGGCTGCATTGACAGGTAGACCTGAACAGCCTTGGACAGACTGCTGTGGAAGGTTAGACCCACAGGTATTCTACAGGACTTGGGCCAAGAGAAAAAGCCCTGGCAAAACTCTGCCTAAAGAAAATAGATTTTTTATCACCCTCCTACCAAAATATTACCCTTGAATGACCTCTAAGCATTCTAATCATTTTCATGCAGATGGTGAGCTTATGCTGGTGTTATTTCGACCTGGGAATTCTCATGCCATAGCCACTGCAGTCTTAAAATGATCTGATGGTCCTGGAACAGTGTAATGATCTTCTGTCTTCCAGGACATGCTCTGTCTCTGCACAGCCAGTTTACAAATTGTATACTAGTTCGCTGGTTTCATTCTGAGGACAACTTCTCTCACAAACAGACCACCTTCAATAATACTGATAGTAACCAGGTGATCTACTTTACTCAACAGCGGTTGTAGCTTTAGATCAAAATAATAAATTAAAGTAATACCTTTTTGAATAGCTGTACTACTGAAACAATCAACAAAACTCAATTTAAAAAGTAAATAGGATAATATATGTTTAGGGAGCACCTGCTGTAAAACTACACTGTAGATTGTTGTGGTTTTATTGTGTGTCAGTATACAGTATCTAAGGTAGAATATACACTTGTTATAGTAATTTTCAATTTATTTAATATCTCTCAGGTGACTCAAAATTGTAAAATACACAAGTAAAATGTTTTGTTTTGTAAAAAGTGTAGTTTTATAAATGGCTATTTGAAAATGGTTAGTGTAGTACCATTATTTGTTTGAGGGCAAAAAATGGTTTATTGCTCATTCTAATAAATATATTAATGTACTTTGGTTGAAAACGTGAATTTGGGAAATAATAATTATTTTAAATTAAAATAGGAAGCAGAAATAGTATAATGGGAAAATCTTTTCCAAAAGCCTGTTACAGTATATCACGTTAGTGAAATTACTGTATCTGGTCATTTTAGATGAAGCTTTTCATTTCTGAAAAGTGTTTCAATAGATGGGGGTCAAAAGTACCCTGGAATGCTAAACTGAACGAGTACTCAGAAGGCCTAACATGTCTTATGTATATATTCTTGTATGAGTTTGCACAGAGAATTATGAAGCGATTCAACTCAAATCAGTCCATGTATCAAACATTAGCTGAAAGCTACAGTCTCTACATTACACATTGGTACATCTAAAACCTTGGTGCAGGAACAGTAAATGCCAGTAGCAGTCCTTTTTAAGAGTAGCAGGGAACCAACTTTCATAGCTTTTAATGACTGGAGGCAAAACGAACCTTCCTGTTCTACGGGAGAAGGATCCTCTTGTGGTAACCAACCTGGAAGTCCTGGGAGAAACCAGCTCCAGGGATACATGAGAATAAAGTCAAAGCTAAAAAAGGTGTCAGATTTGTTTTCCATCTCGAAAGGAAAAAAAGATGAAGTTTTAAGAGAATGTGATGAAATGTTTCTTCTTAAATTTAGAGAGGTCTTTGCTTTTCACTGTGCAGAAAAGATAAAACATATGAGAGGAGTCTGCTGTTGGGCCTATCATTCTACATAGTATAACCTGATCTGAGGATAAGAGCACCCCATATTCTTGACAAGCTTCTTACTGTGCATATCTTAAGCTTAAGCATATATTTGGCATTATAATGCTTCAAATTATAAACAGTTACTTTACACATTCTAAACTTGTATTTTACTACTATTTTTAGTTAATTTTTGGGGAATTCCTGAGTTATTTAATTACTTGAAAATATATTTGATTTAGGACTCAGAATGTTCCAGTCTCAACAATCAATTTGTGTAAAAAATGTGTGATAAAAATAAAATGGAGTATTTTGCGTAAATTCTAGAGGTCAAATAAACAACCAGCAATTAAACAAGATACCAGGGTACGCAAAAATAAATCTGCTTGTTTCATATTCCTTATCATTTGTAAGTTTTTAATTTTGAATTGATTTCTAAATGCAAAAGGTTGTTACGCATTCCGCATGCTTTCCTAAATGGTCTAAAATTCCCACGTGCACGGTGTTAAACAAACGCTCACGCCGCAACTAACTTTCCTTTCACAGTTCGGTCCTGTCACTATATCTGTTCCCCTCTTTTCTCACTTCCCCGCTCACCCTTTTGGATTCTCTTCTCGAGCTTCCTAGTGCGAGGTCTTTTTGCCTTCATTTTGTTTGCTTCCAGGCTCCCTAGCGTGTTCTCTGGTTTACGGCTTTTGCCCTTGTGATTCGGATTGGTACTCACGGTTTAATCGCCCTAGACATAACACTAGAAAAAGAAATTGTGTACACACTAAACATTTAAAAGTGTGTTAAAAAGTCTAATCAAATCACTCCTTCCAATTTCTATCCTACTGCTGCATGCACACAATATAAATTACAGAGCTCACAACAGACTACATGACCTTGGTTTTCAAAATGTACCAGAGACTGCACTAATAACAGTAGCACTTGTTCTCTGTGTCCATAAGAGATGAATACATTCATAATTCAACATTTTGATAATGTGATAATTCTCTCGATTAGTTCACATTTCAGTGTGTTTTGGTCTGGCCACTTCTCATGATGAGTCTTGCCAGATGATTATATATGCGCTCCCAGTGTGATTACTTAAAATATTAATTTATATTAGTATTCAGCTGTCAGATGGGCTGTGTGTCTTAAAAAAGGAATTCCTTTTGCTATGTAGGGAATGCTACAGTACAACAATCTTCATTCATGTATTTGCTGTTAGTCATTTGTTTTGACTATTGCTAAAGCCTGCTATCCAAATACAAGTACAGTATTCTTAGAGTAAATATTTCTATGCCACTATACACACGTTAATACAATTATTTTTATTTTTCTTGAAGTCTATAGCATCATCTATATAGTACATGTCCACTATGCCTCTCAGCCTGGGCTTCTTCAGAAGATTGACCAAATTATATCAAGTCCTTAAAGTTAACTCTGACAAACTCATTCATTTTCCTATAGGACCTCTACAGGACTTCAGTGAAAACAGAAAGTTTGTGTTTTACAAAGTGTAGGTTAATACCAAACAATCTTTAAAATGTAATTTTGTACTGGTCCCACAATGAACAGCAATGTGTTCTATATAAAATGTATGCACATAATGAAGCTGATTAGCATGTTTATTTGCTTTTAATTTATCCTGTAAATTGTGTAACATTCCATTAAACCCTAATAACGCCGATAGCTGATGAAATCTATGGAAAACAGCTGATTACCTTGTAAATGGTTGTATTGTTGACAAACAGACATGCAAATGAGAACTCAAATTGATGAGAGAAGAGTCTTAATGAATAAATGAACATGAAAAAAATGTTAGCATTGAATTCAGATTAGCTGCAGACCCATATAAATATAAGAGCATTTTCCCTTTAGGCACAATATTTGAATGCCCTGAGTATGTCAGGTTATGTATATCCTGACATGTTACTCCTAGAGCACAGCAACACATTCCAATACATTGATGGTCCATGTAAATATAATGGAGACAATGGGAAGATGTTGGTCTTACACAAAAATTATAATGGGTTGTAAGGGCACAAAGACTTCTATAGCTCCAATAAGCTATAGACATTACTGCAGCAACCAATATTGTTAGTACTTTACATGTGCTTATTTTTTATACAGCATCAAAACGAATGACAACGTTGCAGCGTGATATTGTCAGATCTCAGAAACTAAGCAGTTTTCTGTGTGCTCACTACTGAGAGGTGGCCAAGGAAAACGTGGTTGCTGCTTAAAGGGTGTTAGCTGATCTATAGGGGGCACTCTTCCCTCTGTATTAGAGATTCCAATCCTGTTACAAAGCATAGCGACTAAGGATACCGTGCTCCAGGTGGTGCCGTCCTTTTAAAAAGAAGTTAAACTGAAGTACTGACTGATCATTAAAGATCCTGGCTAAATTCCAGCTTGGGATTGCACAATTGTTCCTTCTTAAATTTCTCCATTAATTCATTCGGCGAGGTTATTTCTTACTGTTGATGGAGAATGGTTTGCCATGGATCATCGAAGTGATAGCTGAACTTCAGTGGTGATTGAATGAGTCCCCACCTGTAAATCATTTAGGGATTCTTTGGGGTGAAAAGTGATAAACGAGTACAAGTCATTATTATTAATTAATAAAGTTTATTATCAACAAGTTAGAAGTGCAGTAGGTATTCCCATTCTCAGCCTGGAAATGTACTGAGCATCTGTCTTTATTGCTGTTAGTTCTTGTTGCTGATACTTACTGTATAGGCACCAAACGTTTATAGGCTCCATAAGTGAATTTTTAAATTTTATAATTATAATTCTATATACAGCCCTTTTAAATAATTGGTGGAAAGAGAAAATTCCACTTCAATTTTCTGTAATATGCCAGTAAACATTTGTCTCCTAAAACAAGTCTTCACTTCTAAAATATTAGAAATGAGTTCAAAGTTCTTTTTACAAAAACACAGATACGTTATACCACAATAAAGATGGTATTATTGTTTTGAATCATAACATCCTGCTTCAAATAGGACATCATAATTTAGTTAAAATAATTAGATAAGATCTATTCTGGCAAATATAATTCATGTTTGTGTTTAGATTATAGCTGTGTGAGATTTAAGAAGCATACTGTAGATATTGAAGAAACTGCTTATACAGTACGTTACTACAGTATAACAATTGCATGTTTTGAAGTGACAAAAACACATCAAACCTTTAACTCATCTTTCAAATGCATAGACTGAATTAAGTTAATTAATTCAGCAGCAGGAGATTATATACAGTAGCTACAATATTGGGGCCATCACCCAGATGGCTTCTCACAGTGCTTGAATTCAGGCAGTAACTATATTTCAGCAATACAACAACAACCTAGTCCACTGAAATAAACACTTTAAACAGTTTTAAAAATGGAGATAAGAGAGATTCATTTTTAGAAACAGATACATTTATTCTAAGAAGTGGAGTTTAAAAGGAATTCACAATAATAAAGTGTGTGTTGTTCCAGAAAAAAACAATAACTACAAACATGCACAAGTTCATTTGATGACAGCACTAAAGAGCTCCATTGGTCAAGGTACTTTTGCATAATATTGTCAATAAGAACAATAATAATTACAATAATTTCCAAGAATACAATGAATATCCCAGTTAGCTTAATAAACAGATAGGAAGTCAGACATTGCTAGGCTATAATTTTTAATAATTTAAAATAATTGCAAAACATGGATCCCCCTGTCTTTAAAAAAAGAGATTTTTAGAAAACACTGTAAAAACTGTAAAAATGTTTTTGTTAAAGCTCTATCTCCCTGCAGTCCTCCTTAAGAATGATATATCAACTATATATCATATATAATAAATCACCTAAAGTAGTTTTGGACATTTTAAACCAAAGCTCTTCTTCGGGGATGTTTATGGTTCTGCATACCCAGGACGAGGTATGCTCTTGGAGTGAATTGGCTGTGACTTGGCTGTTTGTCGGCTTTACAGAAACTAAACCCATGTCACATACTTGTTTT
Organism: Lepisosteus platostomus; assembly: GCF_059453375.1. NCBI lineage: Eukaryota > Metazoa > Chordata > Actinopteri > Semionotiformes > Lepisosteidae > Lepisosteus > Lepisosteus platostomus. The sequence continues at coordinate 28,773,102 of NC_142616.1, read as the reverse complement.
TCATTTTTCAGTAATTCACAATCACTCACAAATGTATTTCCTCACAAATGAATTATATACAAGTGCCTTGTGATTACATTTTAAGTACAATAGCAGTGCTTGAAAAATCTTTTTATTGGACAAACTTTTTTTATAATTATTTGACCAGTTTCAAATAATTTGAGTTGATTATATTTTATGTTTGATTATGTATGAAACAGGGGTACGTGAGGGGTACCTGCTACACATATTGAATTAATTTCTTGTAAAACCATTGGGAATTATTTTAAGAAGAATGAGGGGAGTTGTTAAAAGGTCATAGCTGAAGAATGTTTCACCAAGTGCAAGTTCATACTGTACTTAATAATCAAAAAGTAAAACTTTAACTCTTTCAAATGAATGTGCTGTCTTTGTCATCAGGTCTCAGTCAGCTCTGATTTGGAGCAATAGGGCTGAAGGATAAGGTGGCTGAGCTGCTCCTTTAAGACATTATGGCTCAGAGGTTCCTGTCAGGCAGTGCTCAGACGGAACTAGGGCTGGGGAGAAATGCACCTTTCTCTAATTAGAATGTTCCAGATAAGTAACTCCTAAAACAAACTTGCCTTCCCTCTTCATCTATCCCCTGTGAAAAAATATAAATATCTGCTGACTATGTGGTGTGCTTCGTGGGCGATGAAATGACAGGTCATGTATCCTGTACGCATCCCTTCTGTTCAGCACAAGCGCTATAAACTGCACGCTCTTGTTGCCTGGTCTTTGCTGTTAATGATTTTTTCATTCTTTTCTTATTGTTGTTTTTCAATGGCTGCATAATCCATAGTTTGTTGTTAAGAGCAGGCAGGGGTTCCACTAGAAGCTGCTGTAGATTTATTGTTCAAATACAGCAAAGATGCAGATGGCCTTAAATTAATGATCTGCAACTTAAGCAATTTTTAACCTTCTCCCTCTATATAGATTGGAAGTAAAAAAATTAGTGTGATACTTTGCAAGGGCAGTTAATACTTAATCAATTGTAATTACATTGCATAATTATCGGTTGAGAAAGTCTATGAATGAAATGTTTGTACAATATATTATATGTATGTACACTGTTGTGCACAAGCTTAAGACAACTTGGAAAAAATCAAAGGTTACAATACTATAAATAAATGTTTTGAACATAAAAGTATTACTCACACCTGGTATTAGGGCTTTCTACTATGATATTTGCTATTATACTGTATATAAATAACAGACTTAATCTAGATGAGAAGAAACTAAGTCTATGTATTCAGCAATCTTTAATTTATATTGGTCAGAATATTAAAATGTGATCACAACTCCATGTAAACTATACCTGAACAGTGATTATGAAGTTTTTTTTGTAACTAATCCATCACATTTACCAATCCAATATAATTGATTCACTCTCACTTGCTCCTAGTCCTTAATATAATTAGTTCCTCTCTACACTTCCATAAAGATAAAAGGATACCTTTTTACTACAAAATATGGATTTTAAAAGATTAAATTATGTTATATTAATTTTTCATTTTACTTGTTAAAGTTAAAGTGAAATCTATGCAAAAACACAGAATGTTGAGACATTGTTCTTATACTTTATATATAATTTCTGCATTCTGTCCGTTTTTTCTATTTTTGTTATCTGCTTGCTGCCTCTAGAATAGAATGAAAACATTATAATGTAAAGTTGAACAGCTTAACACTTTTCACATCTACGATTAAGCTTTATACTTAATCTTTTTAGCTAGGTTAATGCCTACAGTACTGTATGTGCATTGTCATAAAATGATAAATAATAAGATATCTGAGGAAATTGTCAGGAAAATGCTTTGATCAATTTTGCATTGATGAGAAGAATTCATGACCTATAGCAATTTTAAAGTAACTATACACTTAGAAAAAATATATATAGAAAAAATAAAAAATGGTGACCCAGTTTTTTTCAAGTGAATGAAAGATTATACACTGTATGATCTATAATCAAAGGTTGAAACAAAACAATAAGTGTTTACTTGTGAAGGGATAATGCAGTGAAGAAATCTTTTTAAGGTGCCACTTTTCTTACTTCCTCTGTGATTCATACAGGAAGCTTTGCTGTGGGCCTCCGAAATCGAGGAAAATATATTACTGGAGTGGTAGTACTCAATGGACTGGCGCTGCGCTGATCTGCTTATTTACTGAACAAAACCAAACAGACAACAGATTTTAGCATGAATGCTAGACTGTAACTACTTTATACTGTACTGCAGACAGCTTGTTCCATAAGCAAACAGTTGGAAAGTGCTCTTATCAAGAATTATCAATATATTTGGATTTGTGATCTATTTCCTGGAGCTATTTGTTGGAGATATGGATATGGTGTGCAAAGTGTGCTTATAAACGACAGGATTATCCTGTGATAAAGAAAAAAAACCACAAAGCAAACACTCTACAACTGCAATTCTTTTTTGTGAAAAATCGACCAGCCAGGGCTACTGCCTGTTATAATAGTCAGAAACCCATCATCAATGGACCACACTTAGCTGTTAAAAATAGGTGTCTTTTTTGTAGTTGCATTTTTTTCTGTTTGTATTTACAGCTATTTTTCTGTTTTTTAATGTTAATCGAATCTTAAAAAAAGATACAATCATTCATATAATCTGAGCAGTTTGGAAACTAGGCTCATTAAGGTACAGAACAAAAGAAACATGAAACATTCTACTAGTATTATTCTTTTCACTGATCATATGAAAAGCTTATTCCACAGACTAATGCCATTGAAAAGGCATGGATGTGGAGTAAGGACAGAAGATGTAGTGCTATTCAAGACATTGTTAGTGCCGCTCAAGTGCAGCAAGGTTCTTTCAGGTTTCTGACAATTATATAATAATAATACAAATAAAATTTTATTGTGAATTGTATTAAAAGAAAGAAGAGAAGAAAAACTAAGACAATATAGAAGAAGAAGAAAGTGAGTTAGTCATGATATGTTATTTATGAATATCTATCAAGACAGAATGAAGTTACCCATAGACCATAATCATGGAGTTTTCTTAAAGTTGACTGCACTTAGTAGACTGTGATAAAGATGGTACTGAAGCCAATGCACAGATTATTAGTTTGTGCAGGAAGGTTGAACAGCAATTGGAGATCACATAACAGAAAGGAGGAAAAGCTGATAACTTAGGTGACTGTATCTTAATGAGCCACAAACATATTCTTATTGTGTATTTTTTGCTTTGTTTCTTTAATGGAAATTTCTCTTGCTTTTTGTTTCACCTAGATTTTCCTTATCCTGCATATACAGCACAGATACATAGAAACAAATATGTAAAAAAAGATTATTTTTTTATTTACTTTATAATCAATATATTTTAGTTTTTTTGTCTTTCTCTTTAGCTTTTGTAACTACGGTATTTACTGTAGCTTATCCTGCCCTTACGAGTCTTCAGTTTGAGCATTGAGGTTTTGAATGGAATATTGAGTTTAGAAAAATGCACATGCATTCTTTTGTATTTTCAAAATTGGACACCATAAGAGAGGTCTGAATACTTTTTTTCCAAGCACTACTGTATATGGAACCAAAGTACTGAAAATACTTAGATGTGGTAGATGAACTGTTTTATTTTCTTGTACAAAAATTGTTACAGACAATCATGGTAATTAAAGAAGAGGCATTGAGTTAGTAGTGCTCAAGCCCAAGAAATACAGTATAAATAGTACCAGAGACAAATGTATATACTGTATTTCATTGGAAAGATAATGCAAAGCTAAATACAGATAAGCATTATTGCTTTCAGCATTCTTTGAAGCTCCATCAAACACTTCGCAAAGTTCATTTTTTCTTTGTCACATTAATGATGGCATTTCTATCTGCCTTCAAAGACATATTACCTCTCTCCATTCTCATAAAGGTTTATATACTGTAATCCTGCATTCATTAGTCGCATGCTCCAGTTGTGCACAACAGTACATAAAATCACATTACCTCATTTTTCATTGCATAGATTTTGAATCTTATATACTGCACACAGACTACTGCAACAACAGGTCTCTCAAATGCATCAGAACATGTTATACCTATGAGTAAAGAACAAAGTGTGCTTGGCAGAGTGCTCCACATAACATGTGCTGTCAGAATAATGAGCATTGTTTTAAACTAGAATAGCAGCATTCAAGAAGACACTTAGGTCGAAGGAAGAATACTTTGTCTTAATTCCATGTTACCCAGCTATTATGGCCACTTGTCTACAACAGCCATCCTCCATTAGGGGGTTTGCTCTGTTCAAGCCATGTATCTGATGGCGAAAAAAACATGGCTTCACAATTTTCTCTCCCGTGACTGACTGTGAAGGAAAAAAATGTTTTCAGCCTCAGAGTTTCTACATGCAGTATATATGTAAAAGAACAAAAATGTATGGCTCATTTATGGGAGCACATTATTTTGAACATTTCTGGAATGTTTTATGTACATCTATAAAACTTTTAAGTATTCAATCATCATCTTGGCATAAAGGGAAAAAAAACTGAAGAAACAAAGAATACTGTTTCAAACATGTTCAATAATGCCACATTTCTGTTTCTGGCATTACATTTGCCGAAGAAATATGAATGAATGTATCTAGACATGTATTACTTTTCTGAAAGAATAATGTACCCATCCTCAGAGACTTGGAAAAACAATACAGTCACTTAGAGGTTAATGCTGCTATAATCTCCCAGTTTACACAGTGCACGGCATAACATGAGACTCATCTATTCTTTTAAAGATCCTCAGTCTGCAAGTCACGGCTTGTTAATAAATACCAAGGTCAAACTGTAGCACTGCTTAGAAACCAAAAGATAAAATTTGAAAAGATGCTAGTTATTTTCTTCACAACACACAAATTCCCTTGAAATTTATTTAATTGGATTTTGGGATATTTATTTTTTTAGGAATGGTGGGCTTGGTGGTGTGTGTAAGACCACTAACTGTACTAGATTATAAAACTAACAAGTGGAAATGATGGTAAGCACTGGTCAGACCTGGAGTGTATCACATTCTGAGATTTTTTAACATGCCTGTACAAGCTCTTACCTGATCTATGAGCAACACAAAGTGTACGTCCATTACTGGAAATCTGAATTACAAACCTTTTCCAATTCATTTCTAATACAAATGTGTTTTAACTTGGATTGTATTAAGCAGGTCTTACGTACTGTATCATATTTAATGTTCATCCCTGAAAAAAGAACTGGAAAATAAATAATAACTATAAATATTAAATACTTCTTATATACATTACATCTAAGATTTTTGCATGAAATGTTGAATGTTTGGTAAAACTTGTTCTATTTTTTTGGATTCCTTCTCTTTACCTGATTACCTTTAACCAAGTGTGACAGGCAATGTTCATTGTAATGCATTCTGATACAGTGGTGTGGAACTAACAGGGTTTATTAGTGTTGCCATTCTTGTTAAGTCTTGCCTGCTTTCTTTACAAGTAGTTTTAGAAGGGTTTAAACCACTCCAAGGCTCTTATGCTCTACTTCTATGGTGTCAATGACACTTGTGCAAGACCATGCTATAAAAGGAAGTATCTTAAAAAGAGAGTATAATTTGTTTTCACTTGTTTTCAAAATTATATGATCTTTCTTGGAGACATAAATTACATAAATATCCAAAATTAAACATCATGGCTTTTATTTTCTCTAAATGAGCTTGGAGCTGTGCTTTGGTTTTTAAACTTAATATATATATATATGCCTTAAGAGTGTCCTGTGGAGCTCCTATTCTTTATAAAAAAAATCTTTATAGTAAATAATGAAGCCACTGAATCCCCTTACATTTGGCAAAGGTAAGTGTTTCAGATGAAATCAAGATAATAATAATAATAATAATAATAATAAACTTTATTTTATATAGCGCCTTTAAAGGTGGCTTCTCAAAGCGCTTTACAGGATGACAATAACAATAAATAAGAAGACTACAACAATAAATAAGAAAATTTCACAAGACAGGACACAATTATAATTACAGCAATACAACAATAACAATAGAGGAGACCGTGGAAGATGGTATAAGAGATGCTGAAAGTGCTTAAGTGGTATTTTAAAAGGCAAATAAAGCATTATGATAGTTTAGACACTTTGAAGAAACTGATGAGAAAGAGAAAGACACTCAAAGTGAGAAATAATAAGACTGCAGGCAGCATAGCTGTAACAATATTACCACAGGTTATGTGTAATCAGGATTTGAAGCCGTGTCCTTCACTGATGCATTTCAAATAGTCCAGGGCTATTTCATATTTATCAATGCTCCTTGGCATCTTAGAATTCCTTGGTGCACTTTAGATTAAAAGTCACAGGTGCAATGACATCCGATTGCATAAAAAAAGACTTCTAAGCTTTAACATTCAGAATTAATGTATTAATAGTCAATTTTTCAATTTTGATTTTCGAAAACTGGTATTTTTTCAACCTTATTTAAATACATGCCATTACATGCCATTACAAGGCTCTTTTTTACTCCCATTTCATGTTTCCTTTGAAAAAGTTTCGGCATTAAAAATGTATTTGCTCTGTGCATTAGTGTGATAATGAAGTGGATGACAACCTTGCACAGGTCCAAGGCAAAGTGATATAAATATCTTATAAGACAAGGTGATCTAAAGTAAGAGGCAAAGAGTGAAGTACAGTATGTAAAAGCCTGGAGGTGCTTATTCAGCTATTTTTAAAGTGAAAAACCCTACAATGGTGAGCAGGGATGTGTCTTAGTAAAAAGGGAATTTCAATTAAATAAAAGAAATCCAGGCAGGTCAGTCATGACTAATGTGAGTTCAATCAAACCGAAGGCAATTACTCCTCACTTCAAAAGTCTACGATTATTCAAGGTCTACTTTTCACCAACTTTAAATTAAAGAGGATTTTAATTAAAAAGAAAGGAACAAAAAGACCTGATTCTAAGCACTCTGTTTTGCTTGCAGGCAGTTCCAAGGCAAAGTGACAATATAAATATGTGCAGTGATTGACAGTTTGTAATGGGTCAAAGGGGCAATAGTACACTAAATCACTCCAAGCACCGGCTGTTCAGTAAAGCAAGTTATGAGTTAAGCTAAACGTTTTTAATTCTCATAGGAAATTCTTGTCGTTAGTTACAGAATTTGACAATTCGCTGCTGAAATTTAATTAACTTCATGTATAAACAAATGCTAGATTTGCATTTCAACAATTTTATTTTAATCTCAAGGTACTATACAGTAGTGTATCATTAAATCAAGAAACAACAGAATTAAAATAAATAATTAAATGTAGGACTAAAAGCACTATATCATCAAATGAGCTTAATTGAAATGTCTCTATTAGAAAAATATATTTTATACAAATTAACTATATAATATACAATATAATTAAAAAGTATTGTAACGCATTCGGCCGACATTAGAGGTGTTGTGAGCCGGCTTACCAGCGTGGTGACGTCACCACCCTTCCCTGTGAATAGCAGGGACCGCAGCTGCTGGGCTGACGGGAGATTTCCCTTTAGCTCAACTGGCTGGGTCCCTGTTGAGTGATGCCGGAGACCAGGGTTCGAGTCCCCAGCAGTGGGGCGCCGACCTGAGGTGGCAGTGGCGAGAGCGCTACAGTATTCTAGTGATGATCTATGGTACTTTCAAGATGTCATGTGCGTGTATCTTAAAGGTAATTTGAAATTATGGAATTTACTTGTATTCTGCCCATGAGTGCATTGTGAAGTTATTTTTACTAACACTCTGATTTTTCTTACAGTTATTAAAAATGAGGATATATATATATTTACTGTTCACAATTATAGATGGGGAATACAACAAATTATAGTAATCCAAGTTTTGAATAACTAGTTCCTCTGTATATACCTCTCTGCATTCCCTCTCTGCATTTACTGTTTCCAAAATATTAATTAATAATGCTGCAAAAGCTTCCACCAAGTTTTGTCTTGACTTCCTAGGTGAATGTACTGTACATAGAAGATGCTATTCAGAATCATGCTTATTTTTATTACTAAACAAAGTTAAAAAAACAATACACACAGAAATTATCTTGCATCTGCAAGGATGGATCTCATGACAACATATAGACCATCACAATGTTTTCCTCGTTACTCCATTTTCTCTGTCAGCTGTTTATGGATCTATTGAGAGCATTGATAAGAACAACCAGCGGGAAACAAAAATCAGTTATATCTTTCTTAATTTGAGTTTTCTAAATTTGCAATTCTTGGCATGCTTTTATCATCACCTTAAAGAATTAAATAAAATATGTATCCATGTCTCATACTGTACCTGAATCTGGATATTTCCACTTTCAGCTGCTACTTCTGGTTAGAAGTACACACGAGATAAAGAAAAGGAGTCGTTTGGATCAACAGCAACCATACCTTTCCTTAATTTTCAATACTGCTGAAGCTCCATAAATTTCACAGAACATATCTATGTGTTCTATAGAATTGATTTAATCATTCTTTTGCAGTTGGGTATCTGGAAGGCTTGAAAAAGTACAACTCCATGTGTATTAAATATTTCAAACTCACTTTCTTACTCATCTCTTTCCATTGTAGTCGGTTCCATCTGTCAGATGGGAGAGGTCAGAACAGACAAAAACATTTGACATTTAGGTTTTCCTTAATATGAAATATTCTGCATTACATTGTTTGGTAATTTTTTTGTGTACTGTGGGAAAACAACACCAGAATCACTAGTATGAGGTCAAATGGTTCTTCACCAATTACTTAAAATGTAATGGTGAGGAATACTGATGAAATAAGATCTTTTTGCTTCCCTATATATTTTTTCCTTTTTAATAATTGTATTAATATTTTCCTGTACCTTCATAGTATTATTATCAGTAAGTTTATGCCATAAGGTGGTGAAATTTAAATGCTGTTATGAATTGCATCACCAGGAACTGGAAGACCATGCCTGTGTATAGAACAGGGTGAGATGATGTAAAAGAAAGAGGCGAGATAACACATCAAGGAAGAGGGGCTTTCTCAGCATGTGGACTTGGTAACTCCATAAAAAGATTTCTTTTCTGCAGAATATTAGTGTATTACTAGCCTTAGATGGTACATGCCAGATATTTTATTTGACAACATTAAAATATGTAAGATATATAAAAAATATAACATCAATTAAAATAAGTCACTCTCAGACACTGTGCTTTCTTCCATTCTGATCAACCATGAGAGAATTAATAGAGGTAAAAGGGTAACAGCTCAAAATGTCATAAAATACTTTGACAATAAAAACAATAATGGGTCCTTCTTTATGCCTTCTTTATGTGTGGAGGAAAGCAAATTGTATTTCTTTTTTCTACTTTTCAGTGTGGAATTCACCTTTACTTGTTTCTTTGCTGTTAGTGAACGCTGACACAGCTCCCCACTTGTAATTATGTTTTGTCTAGTAGAGCACAAAAGCCCCTACTATGCATGTATTTCAGTAATCATTGCTTTGTCTTATTGTATACTCACTCCTATTCTTTATCTGCTTCAGATAAAGGACATAAAGACAGAAGCTGTCCAAGCATAGCACTGTGATTCGAGTTTTGCTCCTCAGTGAACTTCATTTCTGTGCAATATTTCCAATCAAAATAGAGAAGTATCTCTCTAGACATGCTTTGGTGACAGGTAATTATTAGTTGTACAGTACATACAAAATATAATTAAACTATAAACACTACAGTTGCCAATTCAACAACTACGGAATCAGTTCCTTTTATTACAATTACATACAGTATACAGTAGCATCACATTTGGGCACTTGCCAGCAACAGAGCTGAACTAAGTTTTCTGTATTTCAAAAGGAAAGAGAAGCTTTGTACTCACAAACATTAAAGCAGCTTGCCTGCTTAATTTAAAGATAGATTTGTGTGAATATTATTCCAGACCAAATGGGGGTGTTCTTGTAAATCATACAGAGGCAGCCACCAAGAACATGTCTTTGAAACATTACACTGCTCTGCAGTGTGCTTTGTAATGTGATTCACTGGCCAAAAGAGGGTTGATATGTGGCTCTTATGCAGCATTAGATGTTAGTGAAATGGTTGCTTCATTTAATCTGTCTCCCTACTGTTTATCATCTTTAAATCCACATAATATGGAATATTAATATAGAATTTTGAAACTAAAGGAAAATTTTGGTAGATGACAATAAAAATAACAAAAGCATACTGACTCTAAACATCATAAATGCTGTTTACTTAGGAATATAAATACACTCATACCTTGGAATCTGAACCTAATTCTTTCCTAAAAATGTATTAGAAATTGAAAATAAAAATTCCATTACTTCTTAAGGGGAAAATTCCACCCTGTTACGAACCGAAGACAAGTTCACTCAAAACCACTTTAATCATACAATACCATACAGACCATTATAGCTAGCTTACTGAACAACGCAGTTCTACTTAAATAAGCCAACTATAGCTATAAAATAATTAATGATGCCGTATCTACAGTACATTTTTCATTCTAGAACGATGTGAATACTGTTTACTATTAGACTAAAGAATAATTTTCTCTTCCTTAAGACCCCATAATGAACAGCAACAACAAAATTAAGACAAAAAAAACACACTACTAATGAGAGGACAAGCCTTCGCTGTGATCATAAACAAAACACTGCTGCTTCACAGTGTCCTTAACCGTAATGCTTGTCGTGTCGTCCGCACAGAAACAAACAGCTCTTCAATAGTGCTGAACTCACATGATAGCAGAAGGTTCTCAGCCTAATTCCGACTCACTTTCGAACTTCAGAGTTTGGATGAGCGAAATTTCGTCATTATAAAGTACAGATTCTTCATGGTCTGGATTAACGAATATTTGTATACCAGATGTTCTCATACCTGGGTATGAGTGTATATTAGACATACCATATATGGATGGTAAACGTATTGTAACTAAAATAAAAAAAATACATTTTTCTTCATTAACATATTCTGCATTAAAGTCTTTAAAATGTGCAATTCTACAATACTGTACTTTCTTGGAAGAAATTCATATTAACAAAAAACTTGGTCAAAATAGTAAATTTAAATGGAGATTTATGATATGCCAGATTAGGGTAAGGGTTAAAAGACACTTCGAAATCTGACAGCATTTATGCTTCTTCTTCCACTTCAAATAACAAAACTGAGAGAGTTTACAAAATATTATTAATGTTCTTAAGACCTTTATTTTTATGTAGTTTTGTATAACAATTCCTGTACAATCTAAAGCATAAAAAATAGCACTATGTAAAAAACAAAACTAATGATGGGTATCACTTTGACTTTGACAAATTTGACTTGGGCCCCAAAGTACCGCAATAAGGTTAAAAATCAAATCCCTTCATAATATCTCTTTTAAAGCCATTTTCTTCAAAAACAATCCATCTTTGAGTATTTTTGTTTCATTTGAAAAATTCTCTTACAATGGTATTGAAATGAGGATACAGTTCAGGCCAGAATAGGGTTAGGGTTAAGAGATCCATCCAAATCTGACATCAATTATATTTCACTTTCCACTTCAAATGACAGCTTTGAGAAAGTTTACCCAATAGAATTCATTTTCTTAATATTTTTATTTTGATGTAATTTTACACCACAATTCCTGTACTGTTCACAGAAGACTAATGTGGCTCTAAGTAGTAAAAAACAAAAATAGTGATGGGCAAAAAGTATAATTGTTTTTATTCTTTACACGGGCCCCAAAGTACCACAATGAGGTTAAAAATGTTCAAGTACTAGCAGAATCCTAACCCTTACCCTAGCTGGGGTCTAAACTGAACAATTCTGCAACGTGTCTTGGAAGCCCTCCATTTTACAGATATAAAAAATCATCCTCAAACTAAAAAATAGGAACTTCAACAATCAAATACCTTCCTAATATCTATTTAAAGCCATTTTTCTTCAATAACAATCCGTCTTTGAGTATTTTGGTTTCATTTGAAAAATTCTGTTACAATGGTATTGAAATGAGGATGCAGTTCAGGCCAGACTAGGGTTAGGGTTAAGAGATCCATCCAAATCTGACATCAATTATACTTCTTTTTCCACTTCAAATGACAGCTTTGAGAGAGTTTACCCAATAGAATTCATTTTCTTAATATTTTTATTTTGATGTAATTTTACACAACAATTCCTGTACTGTCTCACGAAGGACTAATGCAGCACTAAGAAGTAAAAAACAAAAATAGTGATGGGCAAAAAGTATCATTGATTTTAAACTTTACACGGGCCTCAAAGTACCGCAACAAGGTTAAAAATGTTCAAGTACTGGCAGAATCCTAACCCTAACCCTAGCTGGGGTCCAAACTGAACAATTCTGCAACGCGTCTCGGAAGCCCTCCATTTTACAGATGTAAAAAATGTTCCCTATACTAAAATATAGGAACTTCAACAATCAAATCCCTTCATAATATCTCGTTAAAAGCCATTTTCTTCAATAATAATCCGTCTTTGGGTATTTTTGTCTCATTTGAAAAATTCTCTTACAATGCTATTAAAATGAGGATGCAGTTCAGGCCAGACTAGGGTTAGGGTTAAGAGATCCATCCAAATCTGACATCAATTATAATTCTTTTTCCACTTCAAATGACAGATTTCAGAGAGTTTAACCAATAGAATTCATTTTCTTAATAGTTTAATTTGGATGTAATTTTGCATGACATCTCCTGTACTGTCTCACGACGGACTAATGCAGCACTAAGTAGTAAAAAACAAAAATAGTGATGGGCAAAAAGTATAACTGTTTTTCAACTTTACACGGGCCTCAAAGTACCGCAACGAGGTTAAAAATGTTCAAGTACTGGCAGAATCCTAACCCTTACCCTAGCTGGGGTCCAAACTGAACAATTCTGCTACGTGTCTCGGAGGCCCTCCATTTTATAGATGTAAAAAAATGTTCCTCAATCTAAAAAATAAGAACTTCCACAATCAAATCCCTTCATTATATCTCTTTTAAAGCCATTTTCTTCAATAATATTCCGTCTTTGAGTAATTTTGTTTCATTTGAAAAATTCTCTTACGATGGTATTGAAATGGGGATGCAGTTCAGGCCAGACCAGGGTTAGGGTTAAGAGATCTATCCAAATCTGACATCAATTATACTTCTCTTTCCACTTCAAAAGACAGATTTGAGAAAGTTTACCCAATAGAATTCATTTTCTTAATATTTTTATTTTGATGTAATTTTACACCACAATTCCTGTACTGTTCACAGAAGACTAATGTGGCTCTAAGTAGTAAAAAACAAAAATAGTGATGGGCAAAAAGTATAATTGTTTTTATTCTTTACACGGGCCCCAAAGTACCACAATGAGGTTAAAAATGTTCAAGTACTAGCAGAATCCTAACCCTTACCCTAGCTGGGGTCTAAACTGAACAATTCTGCAACGTGTCTCGTAAGCCCTCCATTTTACAGATGTAAAAAAAAGTTCTTCAAACTAGAAAATAAGGAACTTCAGCAATCAAATCCTTTCATAATATCTCTTTTAAAGCCGTTTTTTTCAATAATAATCCGTCTTTGAGTATTTTTGTTTCATTTGAAAAATTCTGTTACAATGGTATTGAAAAGAGGATGCAGTTCAGGCCAGACTAGGGTAAGGGTTAAGAGATCCATCCAAATCTGACATCAATTATACTTCTTTTTCTACTTGAAATGACATATTTGAGAGAGTTTACACAACAGAATTCATTTTCTTAATTTTTTTATTTTTATGTAATTTTGTATGACAATTCCTGTACTATCTAACGTAGGACTAATGCAGCACTAAGTAGTTAAAAAAAAATAGTGATGGGCAAAAAGTATCATTGTTTTTATACTTAACATGGGCCCCAAAGTACCACAATGAGATTAAAAATGTTCAAGTACTAGCAGAATCCTAACCCTAACCCTTGCTTGTGTCTAAACTGTGCAATTCTGTAACGTTTTTCGGAAGCCTTTTCAGGCCAGACTAGGGTTAGGGTTATGAGAACCATCCAGTTCTGAAATGAATTATACTTCTTTTTCCTCATGAAGTGACAAAATTTAGAGTGTTTACCCAATGTAATTCATTGTCTTAACACTTTTATTTTGATCTAGTTTTGTAACACAATTCCTGAATTGGTAATGCAATATAAGCATCCATATGCATCTGAGAAACAAAAATGAAGATGGGCAAAATGTACGAATGTATGAATGTCTACTGTATGATCAAATAAGGGCTAGATTGTAATTTAAGTAAGATTAGTTCTTCACTTTTGACTATGAAACACTCATTGACAGTTTTGGATACGTATCTAAGGTCATGTTATCTTCAGTACTCAATGAGAAGTCATAATTCTTTGACTGGCTCGTTTGGGCTCGTTTGCTTGACAATGATTTAAAATTTAATAGTATATATCTCCTTGAAAGTAAATACTGTTTTCACAGTGTTTGAGGAGTATGTAGATTGCAAATGTAAAGCATATATACTGTAAAAGCATTGCAGAAATATCTGCATTTCTGCAAGTAAAAATGTTAAATAAATAATTCTTCTTAACAGAACTTCTATATTTTATTGTATGACGAAACAGATGTGCCCAAGGCCACAGTTCAACAAGACTGCATAAGTCATTCCCATAATACAAAAATAGGCAGTGTAGCGGCAATGCTTGTTAATAAGACAGAATTAAGCGTTGGTATGTGGTCCTAAAGGAGGCCCCATCTCACCCTCCATCTCTGTGGTGCAGCCACAGAGAAAGTTTTCATGCAGGCTGATTTAAGATGTTTTCTTTTGATAAGGAACAAGCTCCCAGACGGGGATGCACTTAGCTAAGCCTGGCTATCATGATCAATGGTCATCCATTGGCGCCTATCAGTCTAGGGAGTGCCGAATGGACATCTGGACTGCATTCCTAAGTGTCAAGAGTAAGTGACTTATATCTCACCTTGACCAACCAATCAGGGACTGGCAGGGCGTGGTAATACCACGTGGGTCTCCAATGCCCGCCAAACTCTCAACCAATCAGCACACATCTGGGTCTTGGTCAAAAAGGGAGCGCAAGCTCAGATCGGGGCTCTCCTTGGCCATTTTCGCGCATCCTCAGAGACAATCACGTGACAACTGCTGTTGTCTGCAAAGGGACTTGGACTTTGTTCTAAGCGCGAGGCCGAGGATCCCGTACGTACTCAGAATTCTACCAACGTGAATGCTCCGCTTGATCAACGGCAGCCTACAGTTGGACCCTCGTCGACAACCTGAATAGCTTATTCAGAAGCAGCGCTGGACCGGGAATGAACCAGTTTCTTCCCAGGCAAAAGAGTGACTTGTGAGGACTCGCGGTCACACTCTGTGCATAGAGACTTTCTACTAGCCAGCCGGACTGCTGGTAGATCCCCTCGGAGCAACGACTGCCCTGCGCGCCGCAGTTCGATTCCTCCGCCCGTCCTATTCCGAGCTGCACCTTGACTGGTTGGCCGGTAGCCAGAGGACGCCAGGACAACGCCCATTGGACAACCGCTGGAACAGAGGCTGCAACAGAGCCTGTCAGCTGGTTTGGTGTTTGTGCCGGGAAACTCTAAATCCATACACAGTGGATAAGTAAACCCCATGTTTTACATTGCGTCTCGTGAATTCAATTGTACCTCAACACAAGTTGTTATCAATTTAATTCATGAGTAATGTATTTACTTACGAGTTTAGAGTAACAGTGGGTAATAACACTGATTAGCGATTTGGTAACCGAACGATATATATTGACATATATTCTCTGTTGTGTATCTCTTTGTGTTTGCATCTCTTCGAGATTATATACCTTGTATATTGATAACCCTCACAGTAAGGTCTGCCGCTCGTATCCAGGCAGACTAGTATATGTTTGGTGCACAGTTTATATTAATAAATGTATCTCGTGTATTGAACCCGTGTGCGTGCGTTGTTAGTTGTTCTGACGATTGATTTTCTAAAAGCCCCAACGAACAACCTCGTGATTACTGCTACAATTAATAATTGTCTCAGTAAACCCATCAAACCACTACAGCAGCAAGCTCAGCATTCTCTCTACAGCAGTTTCAGTGGATTGTGAATGAGCCCAATTACCTGCTCCATTGGTATTTGTCATTCTAACAGTATGCCTTTCTTTCAATAAAACTGGATTAACACGTGCTACAGTGAACATTAAAAAGCATGCACATGTGTCAGGTCTATAAAAGTAAAGGTATTAGCATGGAAAAGCTATACTGTAAAATAAAAGACAATAGTGAACAGAAATAATCTTGCAAAGAGAAGGAAGTAAAGGGTTATGTAATGTATGTAATTAGTAGCTCTCCTTGTTTTCATTGCTTAAGTATTGCTATTATACTGTACATGGTTTTACAATTGAAACACAAATCATCTGCTTTCCTTGTGTTATACAATAATGCCTGTTCATAAGTGAAATGGGAAACATACAAATTCTGTTTGGAGGAGTAAGAAATTTGTTCAGAGTAAATAAGAACAGGACATTTAAATTCATGTCACCTGAACCAGACATCATTTTTTCTCAAACACTAAATCATTTTTATGATCATCATCATCAAGACAAGGCTATTAAAACCTTGAAACAAAACAAACACAATGTTGTGGTGAGATGATATACTGTAAGGTTTCATTATGTTTACTTATGTACATTCAGTTTTGATCCTTCTAGTTTCAATGACTTTGTTCCCTACAGTATATCCCTGGTCCCAGAGGATCCACCTCTAGGAGAGTATCCTTGTGCCCCCCTGCTTATGAACGATCCTTTCAAGAGCAACACCTGTGCCTTTTGTCCCCTCCACAAGTTTGATAGCTCCTCCCATTGCCCAGACGGTGTTGCTTCACTGGGTCCAGGAATTCCAGCTGCCGATCTTGTGTGTGGTTCGCACGATCAATGTCCTCCCTTTTATGTGCACAATCCCCAAGCTTAGCACTTGATTTAGATGTCTTTAGAAGTTTGTCACTTAAGTAGGGGGGGGGGGGGGGTATGGGGTATCCCCCATACTGTCATGCTCAACCTCACTCATGAGCAGCAGGGTGATCTAGTATTGATGTGACTAGCATTGGTTGCCATGGAAACCTATTAACAGGAGACTTGCATCACCTGGAGATGATTTATGACCATTCCCTTTCAGTTGTTTTATCCTCAACCTTGTTCCAGGTTCATCCCCGGCTTGTTACCTCTCCGTGTTTACTTGGCTTTGATCCCTGATAGCGTCTATGACACCCACTTGTATAACCCTTGTGACTTACTGCAGTGCTTCCCTGGATGTGACTCTCCACTTGCTCTGCCCACCTCTCGGATTCCCCTTTGTGCCGTGGACTGTGCTTATGATCTTAATACTTAATGATCTTCAAGAATATTACACAGAATGGCTTTAGAATCAAAAGTAAAAACCTCAATTAAAATAAATGAACTTAGGCTTGTTTTATTGGATTATTGCATATATTTTTCTTTCTTCAAATTTATTTTTTATAGTTTTTGAAATATTAGAAATTTAATATAGATCTATCAAAAGCAATAAGAATGATAGACTATGTTTTCTGGCCTGAAAAATATATATATATATTAAACCATTTAATACCCAGATTTTGAAAATTAATTCTGTTTGCTCTTACCAGGTTAGCTTTTAGTCTGAGTTTCAGTTGAATATGTTCAAGATTGTCATCACATTCATCGGTACCTAGTGTCTATATACAGGTAGATCCTGTTTCAGGTTTAAGGGAACTGTCTGGTGGATGTATAACTTATCAATCAGTCTGACGTGTTTTGAAGTCTCTGGACAAATATGTATGTCCATATTTTAGTACCTATTCTAGTTGCATATGATTATTTCAAATTTGTAAATAATTGTTTTACAGTCTTCCATTTGAAGATATCTACTTTATATAAACAAATCTGCGTTATCTGATTTTATCAGCATTATCACACAACACATATTTAAAATTTACCATTCATTTTGTGGGAATATGGAAACATTAGTCCATTAAGATATGTTTATGAAGCCTTACATTCTGTATTTAAAGGCATCATAACAATGACTGTAAACTAATACATTTTTACTGTGTCATTTTTCAATCAAAGCACACTGAAGCAGTTACTGAATTATATCTAATCTTTGATTTCCTCTTCTTTTCAAGGAGGTAGGCACATAATCACATCTTCTTGATTTTCAATTACAATTTAACAGCAAATAATCACACTTGTAAAAACTGACTTGTGATGTAGTTCATCTTTGTTTATGCATTAAGTGACACCCTAACTGTTTCTTGGAAGACACATCACAAAAGCTTTTCTGTTTCTAGACTAGTGAAAATACAGAAGAACCTATATAATATCAGTATATATCGTAACACATAATGATAGACCATTGTAATAAGCAGACTGATAGTATTCAGTTCAATGCACCTTAGCTTCTTTAGTAAACAAGAAAACTTGATGGGTTATATTGCCTCCTTTGTTTGTGGATTTTCTAGAGTGTGACCAGCCTCAAAATTACAAGGAGGTTATCAGTAATGGCAGTCCCAAGACAAACTTACAGACCATATATCCATTATTGAATTGAGCTGTCCCAAACATTGAAACACAGAGAAGGGAAAACATCACACAGGTCCACAGGGACACATGCAGAACATGCAGAACTGTGAACAGCAACAGCATTATCCATTGTAACCATTGTTTATTTTCAGAAAGTCTCAGTTCTAATCTCCTTTATAAGTTCAGTTATTGGGAATAATATTAAAAAAAACTTTATTTTAAAGGTGGATTCTCAAAGTTTTACAGAACGACAGCAACAACAAAAAATACACAACATATGCACAATAAAAATAAACAATGAGAGGAGACAGTAAATAGTGGTACTGAATACGGTAGGAGCAAAGGGGTAAATGACAGAAACAGTTAAATAAAGGACATTCTAAAACAGAAGGTTTTGAGTCTAGATTTGAGGGAGTTTAGAGAAGGTAACTCTCAGATATCCTTAGGAATAGAATTCAAGAGATTTGGGGCATAATATGAGAAGGCCCTGTCACCCATAGAGTGTAGATGGGCTTGGGGGACAGATAGGAGACCAGAATTGGAAGAGTGAAGGTTATGAGGTGGGGAGTAGGGTGATAGAAGCTCAGACAAGTAATAAGGTGCCAAGTCATGCAGAGCCTTACAGATGAGCATGAGGATTTTGAAGTTGACATGAAACCTGACAGGAAACCAGGGGGAGTAATGTGATCACTTCTAGTGATACTTCTGCGGTGAAAGAATGATTTTTTGACAATGTTGCACATGTGAGTCGAATATGAATCAAATATCACCCCCATGTTTTTCCTTTTAGATTTAAAAAGTGAAGTAAAACTCAAGTTCAGCACAATCCATAGATAGGGTTACAGCACTGGCTTTACAAAGTTGATAGAGGGTGCTAATAAGCAAGACTTCAGTCTTGTCACAGTTTAGATGAAGGAAATTTTGAGTCATCCATGTTTTTATGTCTGATATTCAATTAGAATAGAGACAGTCACATCAGTGTCAGGTTTGGTATGGATGTATAGTTGAATATTATCAGCATAGAAGTGATAGTGGAGGCCATGTGATTGTAAATGCTGAAAAATAGGTCCCCCAATGTCTAGCCCTGAGGCACACCAGACTTAACTAGTCCAATTTCAGAGATAAATCCACCAATAGAGACAAAGTGACAGCAATCAGTGAGGTAAACTTGAACTATTTAAGAGCAGTGTTAGAAACTCCAAACACAATCTCAAGATGAGAAAGTAAGATATCATGGTTAACAGTGTCAAAAGCCACATTGAGATCAAGAAGAATTAGGATAGAAAGAGAAAAAGAATCAGAATCTGTTAGAAGGTCGTTAGTAACTTTGACCAGGGCAACTTCTGTGCTGTGAAGTTGTCGGAAGCCAGATTGGAGGAGTTTGAAGAGGTTATTTGCAATGAGGTGGTTATTTAACTGATTTGTGACAGCACGTTCTAGATTTTTTGCAAGAAAAGGTAAGTTGGAGATGGTGTGAAAATTGTTTAGATTTTCCAGAGTCATATCTGTCACGATTGTAATCCCTCCTCTTAAGGGCGCTCCGGCTCCTTCACATTTTAGTTGATTATGTGCAGCTGCCTCCAATCCTTCCCCTCCTTATTTAAGGCAGCGCTCTCGCAACTCCTGGCTCTGCATTGGAAGACTGACGCCCAAAGGCCAGCCTACCATCAAGTTGCCCTACATCCTTGGCCTGAGGGTCTCCTATTGGCATCCTGACCCAGCTGAGTCCAGGGCTCAGAGCGCCTGGCTTCGTCATCCTCATTTTTATTCCCCGTCACTGCACCGGATCCCATTCCAGTTTTTAACCTTGTCTTGTTTTGTCTTGGATGGATCACCTGGTACTGGACTTTTGGACTTCTCCCTGGATTACACCCTGGACTCCTCTGAACTTGTTCGGCCTGGTCATGCCCCCCGAGCACCCGTACACAGTCGCCATGTCCCCGTTTGTCAATCTGCCCAGTTCCTCGTCTCCTCCCCGTGTCTGTTTCACTCCCTTCCAAATTCTGCCATCTGCATAGGGACCCGACCAACACATCATTACAAAATCTGACTTTTTTGGCACAGGAGTAATGGCAGCAGTGTTGAGGACTGTCGGTATAACTCCAGTTTTCAAAGATTCATTTATTATATTGAGTACAATGGAGCAGAGAGAAGTGAAACAGGATTTAAATAAAGTGGTAGCAATGGGATCTAATAGGCAGGTGGTGGATTTCACATGCGAAACCAGTTTACTGATGGATGCAGAGTCAAGAAGAGAGAAGTTGAAGAGAAGGGAACTAGTAAAGCAGCCAAGCAGGGCAAGCAGGGAGGATGTGTGAAAGTGACATACGTTGTGGAGAGAATGTGATGTCGGATGTTGTTGATTTTGGAGCTAAAGAAATCTAAAAATGTGTTGCAAAGCTGCAATGAGGCAGTGGTGCAGTGGTGATGGTGAAGTCTGTTGATGGTGAAGAAAAGGTGTCTAGGGTTGTTATGGTTATTTTCAATGATGTGAGAGAAGTAGATGGATCTAACAGACTCTATCGTGTCCTTATATTCAGACTAGTAATCTTTCCAAGCCCAATAATGTAAATTTAGCCCACAAACATAACACATATGTATAGGTTTCTGGGAGACTGCCTTCATTGAATGCAGATGGTCAGTGTACCAGGGGGTAGAGTGAGAAAAAGCAACAAGCATGAGCAACAAGCAATAAGTAACACAAGAACTGGATGTCTGACTGTTTGTGAAAGGGTGCTAGGACGCTGCTTTGAGATCTCAATGGGTTGGCACTACCTACAATATATATGATATATATGGTAAAATATACATCAATATTGATCATTTTTCTTTCCCTCAGTGTACCTTTGTGTGTTAGTTTTGTGTGAAGGAGAGATGCACATTATTTTACACTATCAATATTTTATAATGTGAAGATAAAGAGAAAAATAAACAGTTGTTATTAATGTATTTTAAAAAGTAATAATTATCTGCATATCAGTACTTGATGTTCACATAGACCTACTGTGTGCATTTTGGCATATAAAAAACAATAATCAGGATCATGTGATTCTAGATTCACTTTGGTGTAACTGTCACTATTCATACCCTGTTTCAGACAAGTAAGGTCAGTGTTCATGTCATCATGAAAGAAAAAAGACATCTCAAATTCCTCTGGCACTACTGCTTTTCAACCCTGGCTGTGAGAAATGTCATCTGTGTTAAATAAATTTTATGTGTAAAATAAATTAAGTATATAAAAAATACAAAATGAGTAGGGATGGAAATCAGGTATGTGACAAAAACAGTTTTTATTCTACCTGATACTACAAATGAATGGGAAATTTGAAATTGCATTACACATTAGACTTAATGTGAAGTCTATATACAGTACATTAGCTGTATTTTTACTAAAATACTGTCTCCATGAGACATTTCTAAGAAGCAAACAATTAAAAATAAAAAAGTCTATTGTAATTTTAGATTAATTAAATGCTTAATGTAAATTATACACTGAAACACTTATTGAGTAACTGTGGAATCAAACATTTGAGATCAGATCTGAAAAAATCTGAAACTGATTGAAAATGAGCAATGTAAAAACTGTGTATTTCTCTTGGATATTTGCCAGCAAATTCACACATACTCTCCTGTCTTAATAATTATTCGCTAAAGCATTGGTATAATTGT
Organism: Lepisosteus platostomus; assembly: GCF_059453375.1. NCBI lineage: Eukaryota > Metazoa > Chordata > Actinopteri > Semionotiformes > Lepisosteidae > Lepisosteus > Lepisosteus platostomus. The sequence continues at coordinate 28,750,965 of NC_142616.1, read as the reverse complement.
TTTAATCCAATTAAACAGTGAAGCAGGCTGACTCTTTCACTTGCATAATTAAAAAATGTGGCTACTGCATATACAGTACATGCAAAACTGTGCATTAAACACTGATGTAGATTTTCATATGTATTAAGAAATTGAATATTGAGAAATTTAAGGAATTCTAACTCACAGTGTCATGCAACAAAGATTAAATAAAATAAAAGTCAATAAAACTTAACTTAGTAAAACTTAGCTCTAATCTTAATCTTAAAAATACTCTAACCCTTACCCTTCACCCTCACCCTATCATTCACACAAGCTCTAAGCTAATCCTTATTCTAGACTGAAGGAAAGGTCCATGCCTAAAGTAAACCTAACTTTAACCCTATTTCTAACTCTAACCAGTGGTGTGCAGTCAGCTCCTTCTAACCAGTCTGAGAAGGGGTGACAAAAAAGGAAAAAGAAAAAAAATAATATAATAACTACATATATTAATGTGTTATACAGCCATCCAAACAAATTGTTACGACCCCAAGTGTCTAGGGGTAGAGGGGTGTAACATTTAGGATAATTCTTTTGGAAGCAGGTGGGTTTTGGTGAGGGACTAGGAAGCATGATAACAGGGGTAAGGAACTAGAGTGGTGCCAAAGGAAAGAAAATAATAAACAAAATGGAGCTGGCTAGGACAGTGAGGGAAAGCTAATCTGACTACAAAAGAAAACCCGAAACACACGGTCTTCGGCTTCTTCAACACCCTAGCTAACCTGCACTGACTACCCAAAACCATACAAGACAAATGGCACTCACCCATACTAAACTAGTGTACTAATACAAAGTCAACTAAGTGTGTAAAGTGTGCCCAACAACCTAAACTAACCTTATATACAAAAGTTCACACAAAAATACAAATGAACCAGGAATACAAATAAGGGGAAACAAGAGTAATCAACAGGAGCAGGGTACAAAAGAACACAAAAGTTGAACATGTAACAAGGTAATGGCAAAACAAGGATGAACACACAAACAAACGAAAGTACAAAGAAACTAACAAAAAAACAACAAAACAACAAAGCCGAAGCTATACGAAAATACACACACACAAAGCAAAACAAACCAACAAACAAAGTCGAAGCAATAACCAGAAGTGAAGCGAAACAATAACCAAAACCAAACGGGACCGAAGTCAAACGAAAGGCCTCTCCTTGCTGAAAACCTCCATGTTATATGCTGAATAAGATGTGTTCCGATTAGCTGAGAGCTAATTGATAATGACATCATACTGAAAGTGTGGTGTAATGGTGGGCCAATGGGGGAGAGAGAACAATCAAGGGTCAGCAGTGTGGACATAACAGAAAAAACACACAGAACACACACTGGGGCGAAACACAAATATTAAACCAATATTACTTGTTTTCATATTAATAGGATTTGCAGTTTTTCAGCAGGTGAGTGTGTTGTCTCTGAACAGCACTGACACAGTTTTCCATAAGGGTTTCACAATGTTACTGTTAAGCAGATGCCAGTTAAATTGTCCAATCAGATTTTTAATTTTTTGTAAGGGGGCTGCTCCAAAGGGCATCCTCACCTGCTCCATGAGTTGGAGAAGAAGTTGTATGTACTAAATATCAAAATCCAGCTTTTCTATGGGTTTACGTTTATGTTCGTTTTAGTTATGCTAGTACTACCAGTTTTCCCTTTCTGTCAATAGTTATTAAATAACATAATTATATTGTATTGTATATATTCTGGGGTAAAACAGACAAATATTTGCATATTAGTGCAAAGTATTTATTGTGCTCATACTGTTCTTATGAGATAAAATAATGCTAGTAATTCTTTATGTAGCATAACTTATTAAATTGCTTTGCTTATTGCTTTCATTTAACTAACAAATGGTAAGACTTATTGGACCACATGCAGTAACAAACAGAAGTTGAAAAAATGACTTTATCATGTGTCCTACATGTTTGTGCCAGAGTGGGTGGATGGATTCACATTGTTAACATTCTCTCACAGGCTATAGTGTTAAATTTAAACATTACTTGAAATTTAATTGAAAATTAATATAATTAATTAATGTTAGTTTGCAATTAGATACTGCATACATTTAATATCAATGTACTCGACACAAAAATATGTACAGTTCTAAAATGCACTATCAAAGCAGTTCAGAAACATCTGTACTTCCATCTAATGGTCTTTCCATACCCTCTTCTCTCTAAAAGCTTGTTCTCTCTTGTTATGCTTTATAAAAAGGTGTGCTTGAATACTAAACTGGGTTGTGCATGGATATATGAGTGAATAGGAAAATAAAGTTCAGAGGTATAGAAAAAACAATAACAATGACAGAAATATGTAGCCAAGCTCAATACTGGAGTATGGCATGTGAAAATCTTGATAACTATTCTATTTAATGGAAAAAGGCCACTTGAAAATTAAGCAAATTAGTAGGAATTTGTCAAATGAATTAATAAATGCTGACTGTATTATTATCAACAACAGCTAAACATTTCCTGGCACCCTGAGCATTGCTATAAGCACAGCAATTTCCTTCTGTGTGCAGTGAAAATCTTAAGAATTATTGTGGCACTTTATTTGCCACTTTGTGGCAATTAATGTGACTCTTTAATAGTGGCGAAGACCCTTTTAGCCAATGTCCACCTGGAATTTCATCCCCTTAAACATTTCATTATATCTCTGCAGCAGAACATAGTACGAGCCAGGGTCAGGTTGAAGCTTAAATTGAAGCTTACCCCCTTTGGCTTTCTGAGTGGCTGTGTCCACTCAGCAGACAAACATATGAAAAAAAAAACACAGCAGGCGGAAATTTTATTTTGGTCTTTAGAGGTCAGAATTTTCTATTCTAAGCCTGTCAGGTAGCTTTGTACGCCTGGTCCTAGGTGTCTACTAGCTTGGATACAAATCTGGGACAAATTGATCAATTTGAAAAAAATCTACATAATGTTTTATGAAGACTGGACCTGGAATGAAATTTCTCACATATAATAAATAAATCACAAAAAATATTGAAAGCAATAACCAATAACCATAAAAAACCATTGCAATTGCTATAAAAACCTTTATACACTGCTAGAGAGCCTTTTTCTGCTGTTAGGCATTGAAAAAAACCTCAGAGGTTCCTTCTGGTGTGAAAAAGTAGCACTGATAAGAAATTGATAAGAAACTGGTTGATTACCCCTTCTGAGTCAATAATTGACAGCTAGAAGGCAGGCTAAATGAAGCCTGAGGCTTCTAGAGGAAGTCTCACCCCCTAAGGGCTCTGAATGGCTGAAAATACAGATGCAGCCATTCAAAGTGCACAGTACACACACGTACCGGAGGTAATTGGCTACGGCGTCGCGCATTGTGACGCACGATGACGCGTGGTACCGCGGTACGTGATTGGTTGACCAACAGGGGCACTCATGGTCCGTTGGTCTGTCTTAGAAAGAATTACAGTAAACGTCTTTACTGTGCCCTTTGTAGTATTGAATATTTATATGGAATTTTACCACTGAAGGGAAATCTTAGTACCTGAGCATAAAAAGAATAGGAGCATATTGTAACACGTGTGAAGGCCATAAACGATATTAATTTTGGAACTTAAACATACAGTATATGGCTGGTCTCGGTACTTTAAAGAAAACATACACACCAGTATTCCATTTCTCCCTAAACATTTTAAGCATCGAATTCTTTAACTAACGTGATACCGGAGTCAACAAGCATACTTTTAGAATTTGATTAAAAGGGTATATAAAATGGAATCGCGTATCTAAAGAAATTAATAACGATATAATTATATTCATGTACCGCAACACAAGAATAGTACACGCTGTACATTGTCTGTTGATAATGTTTCTGTAGTGCTTTTTCAGCACTCTGCATGTGACCTTGCCAGTGGCGCTGTGGGTTAGGTTCCTGACTCCCATGTCACATGGTCTGTGATTGAATCCCACTGTGGAACCATGACTTTTTTTTAACAAACATTTCTTTGAAAAAAAAAAACGTTTTTTTAAATTGCGTATGTAAGGAAAATAGCAGTATAACTTTGTTCATGCACAAACAGTGGCATGTTCCATTATTAATTTGGGTGTCTCCTCTTGCCAGAAAGCTCTAAATTGCATTTTGAGTGCGGTTTTAGACTTTTTCTAAATTGCAACCCATAAATAAAGCTGATACAGTTTAGACTTACTGTATTTTAAACTGTATTACAGCAGCACATTGGACAATGCAACGTAAATTGCAAAAATGCACTTGGAATCTGTCCAAGCCCTACTTTGTCAGGCATTTTCTTTTACTGCAACGGACATAAAAACTCTCTTGCTTTCAACAGAGCGTTTCATAATTTCAAACTAGGAAAATTATTTAAACTGCGACACTTATCATTCATTCGATTCCATTCCATTATCAGTCTTCCATTTCTCCCTAAACATTTTAAGCATGAAAGTTTTATGAAATGGTACCCAAATAAGCGATTGCTGTATAGAATGAATTTTAATTTTTAAAAATTATTTAACACGAAAATTAAGCTGGAAATCTCGCCCCCTTCTACTTTGAAAATACCTGTGAAACTGGTTTAATTAATCACAGCCAGCACTCCCGCAGAGAGGGGGGTTGTACTCGTTAATGTCTTAGCCGGAACACATCATTATATCTCATTTTGTATTTCTTTTAAAAAGTCGTTTGCCCAGCCACTATTGCTGTTATTGTTTTTATCCTTTAAAGCGTTTTGGGGAGCACAGCTTTCTCACCACTTAGATTACTTTTTGATACCATCCTTACACAAAGCAGAAACTTCTTGTATTTTCCGATGACATACAAGTGGAAAGATTACAGATTTTAATCGTCTTTTTTCTGAACCAGGGAAAATCTGATCATGTTTCTCTATAACAATAATAAAAAACCTTATTTTACATATCACCTTTAAAAGTGGCATCTCAAAACAATACAGTAGATGTAAACCACAGATTACAAAGTAAATACCCAGACAAACGCAAACACGTTTTTAATAAAATGCTTTTATTCATTCAGCAGAGAGAGAGCGTAAAACCTGGGCGTAACAGCTGTTCCTTTTTCTGATCACTCGCTCTCTGGATAAACGTCTCGCCTGTCCTGTTCTTTGTTTTACTAATTTGCTGATTATGCCTGCTGCGATCCACTCCTACCCTCACACCTAAAGAAGACTATTTTAAATTTCTTTGCGCGGTCCATTGTGCAATTAACCCTTGTATGTGCTGTCCTTAAGGTGATATCACATATGAAACGTTTGCACGTATAGTTAAGTTATTACTTGGTTTTCAAAGTGCAATGAAATACAATATTGTTGTTGTTGCTGTTCTGGTTGTTTTTATCCTGTAAAGTGTTTTGAGAAGCCACCTTTAAAGGCGATATATACTGTAAAAGCGCTGATTCTTATGGAATGTGTTCCGCCAGGGATTCAATTTTTTTTTTTTAATCGCGTATCTAAGGAAATCTCAGTTTAACTTTGTTCATGAACAAACAGTGGCATGTTACATTATTATTAGTTTTTTTGTTAACAAGGCTCGCCAGCTAATGTGAATCGAAACCTATCTTTCTAGCTTTTAAAGTCGTGCGATGTGTAAACCACAATTCAACTAGAGAAAAAAAGACCTGACTGACAAGATTTAAGATGTGGCTGTCAATGTTGGATTAAAAAAAACACATTGCCCGACGTATGTTGCATTGCTTGAAAAATAACTTTATTTCGAGAGACTGGATAAGTAATTCAAGTGTTTTTTTTTAACTTCCTGAAAAACAACTAATAATTTAACTATATGTGCAAACGTTTTATGATATGTCGCTGTTGTGAATGTCTGTGGACACGTGCTGGCTGGACAGGAGGCTCCACTGCACACAGAGAGGGGCGGGAGGAGGGGACAAGCCGATACGTACTCTTGGAGTTTGATTAATAGGAAATATAATACAAAAATATAGTACTAAAAATAAGATGCACTCTACAGACATTCACAACGGCGACTGTCAGAAGATAGGACACAGCGGCTCAGGCACCCGCTGAATGGAAAAGGGGCACTTTAATGTTCTGTATGGCTAATACTAAAGCCAATACTGGCTCAATACCCTCAATGGGCTTTGACGTGCTAATGCGTTGGTTTAACAGTCCGGGTGTGGCAAGCTTCCAATGTCAACTCCACTCGATTGGAAGACAATGAACGTATTTTAGCCCTAAATGAATTAATAGCAAACATGGTTTACATAAAATACATTTTTCCAAGAAAGTTTATAATAATACGATCTATAGTTGAAATCTGAGCCTTAATATAAAGGAAAAGCATTTTCAGAGAGCAATCACGCTGTGTTTATGTAGAAAAAGCGATTAGGTTTATGAGCAATCTAATTACCTATTCGCTTAAAACACTATATAAAATAAAGTTTATTTAGAGATGAATGATCAGTGTCACAGTTTAAATAATTTTTGTAGGAGGGCCTGGACAGATTCCAAGTGCATTTTTGCAATTTACGTTGCATTGTCCAATGTTCTGTTGTAATACAGTCTAGAATACAGTTAGTCTAAGCTTTATCAGCTTATTTAAAATAAATTTTTTGAATCCCCGGCGGAACACACTCCATAAGAATCAGCGCTTTTATACAGTATATCGCCTTTAAACACATATATTTAAACACGCGTTTACGATTTAAATCAAAACGCGATTCAAATCAATATAAATGTATATTTTGTAACGCATAGGTGACTATTCATTGTTATTAAAAAGACTTAAATTCGATCATGTTGTGATATTTAGAAATATAAATTTGTTTGGTGCGAGTGAGGTTTTATTTAATCTCTGACCAAGGGAAACGTTTCATTTTTTCAAAGAAATGTTTGTTAAAAAATAAAGTCATAGTTCCATGGGATTCAATCACAGACCATGTGACATGGGAGTCAGGAAACTAACACACAGCGCCACCGGATTTAATAACGCAATAAAAACACTATAAAATAACGTGACTAGGCACAGAACAAGTTTACAGCACAGTACAATAATAAATGCTGACCATGACTTTAGAAGCATAAATTACCTTACACTCAATTTAAACACAAGTTGTCTTTCTGTATGTAGAAATGCATTAACCTGATTATGATTAAAAAACACATAATTAAACACGCGTTTGCGATTTAAATCAGAACACGATTTAAATCAATATAAATGTTTATATTGTAACGCATACTGTCCAGCCTCCATTTCTCTATAAAAATTTACTCTATTGTACACACACACACAATAGAAGCAGGAACTGCTGTCAGAAGGGAAGAAGGTGACTATTCATTGTTATCAAAAATGACTTAAAATCGATCATGTTGTGATATTTTGAAATATAAAAGTCAATTGATTGTCCATAATATCGCTATTCAATTTTTTCGAAGAAATGTTTGTTAAAAGAAAAGTCCAGCACAAGCTGGAGTTGAACACACAACCTATGCATTGTTAGTCAGGCACGTAGACCAGTAGGCTACAAGACAACTCGCATGAACAGGGAGGCGAAACAGCCTTACACAGCCCTGTCGCAGTACACGAATATAATCATATCGTTATTAAATTCTTTAGATGCGCGATTCCATATTATATTAGCAGAAAAGCTTAAAACTACCACTTTTTCACACGCTATTTCACATGCTAGTTAAATACTTCGATGCTTAAAATCGTTAGGGAGAAATGGAATACCGGTGTGTATTTTTCCTTTAAAGTACCGATTCCTGGAATCTGACTGGCTGACACCCTTCTGAAGTGGTTCCATAAAATTTGGTATACGGAAAAGAAAGCGTTGATACATACAAGTATCTTTTAATACACTCTTTGCTGTGCTCTTGAGGATCCTTGTGATATTTTGAGCTCTAGTTGAATGATAAGTGTCGCATTTTAAATCATTTTCGTTGTTAGAAATTATGAAACGCCCTGTTAAAAGCAAGGACGTTTTTATGCCCGTTGAAGTAAAACAAAATGCCTGACAAAGTATGGCTTGGACAGATTCCAAGTGCTTGTACAAATGTGCTAAAGAAATTATACTTTGAGTATACAGCTTGTCCAAAGTCATCCATTATTAATACTATTAGTAATATCTTCGGTAAAGGCTTTGATGCATAAATATTTCTGATAAAGGTAGGTTGTGTACTTTTGTCCAGCTGAGCAATCTTGCTTTCATAAAATATACCAACATTTTAATGACTGATGATTAACATGCTGTAATACACAGTTCAAAATTAAAAGCTCAAATGCTGTACATGAGAGGTTAAGTTCCCCCTGGCGGTTTTACAAGGTGACGCCGGATAGTTTCCGGCAGAGCGTCAAATGATGCGCGATTAACCACGTGACACTAGGTGACACCGTGTGACACCGCGTGATACCGAAACACGCCCACCGGGGTATGCCGCGAAATACACCACCCATTTTGAATGGCTGCATCTGTAACTGGTGTACCCCTAGACACTTGTGGTCGTAACATTTTAGGATGGTTTTGGATTAAACCACATTCTACCATCTCAAAGTAATACAGGAATGTAGGACCACATACAATATGTGCACATACACACAAGCACACAAATATTTCTATTAACTTTAAATGCAAATACATTATGTTGAAGCTGCGTATAGTTGCAAATTACATCTAATTTTTAAATAGATTCCTACTGCTGAAAGTGCAGATTTAGCCTGGAAAGGTATTGAAAATGACCATCACATTTCTTGGCATGTTATTCTTTTATGCAAAGAGCAAAATGTTGTCAATCTCTTAAAGTTACAGTATGGAATAGGTTGAGATTATGTACATATCATACAATATAAAATGATGTATACAGTAAGAGGCTTAACAAATGCAACTGCAAATTTATGTATTAAATACTATATTTCAGTTTATAAAACATGTACTGTATGTATAAGAACAATCATCTGTGTTTTGCTAATAAACATTATAAATTATAGTCATTAAAAGAACCATAACAGTCATATCCCCCATGGTGGCACGGTAAATTAAATTGAATGAAATTAAATAAAGATACTAGCCAGAGGAAAAAATAAAGAAACATGACCCAGGTCTCTGTATGATAGAGCTCAATCTGCACTGGCAGTGAGTCACTAGGAAGTGCTCAGTCAGTCATAGTGTTGACATTATCCATCCATGTGCTTCACCTATAACAAGAGGAGAAGTCTCTGAGGTTTTACAGTATAGTACCATATATCTGTTAAAGAAACATCTATTATATTATATTATATTATATTATATTATATTATATTATATTATATTATATTATATTATATTATATTATATATATATTACATCTATCTATATATAGATATATATATCTATCTATTATATATATATAAGACTATTAAATATCCGGTTATAAAGGCTTACAACTATTGGCCACTCCTTTAAACACTTTGTTTCTACCTACTGACCTTAGATTGATCATTGCAAAGAAAATAAATTATTTTTAAGCAGAGAGATTATTTTCAACTCATACTGTATGCCTAGGATTTCTGATTCTCTGCATGGCTAAATGAAAATATTAGAATTCATCTTCATTAATTCGTTGTATTTATAATGTATACTTTTTCATGTAAATCTCAATGTACCTGAAAATATAAAAAAAATATTTTAGAACACTGCAATGTTCACATTACTCCTAGATTAATGTGAACATTTGAAACAGAGGTTAATACTCTTGGCTTGAAGGTGTAAAATGGAATTTTTAGATCCTGGGTGGGGCACAACTGTCTTACACTTAAAATATTTTCCAGCTATATAAATGAGTACAAATGTAAACTGTTTTGAATAAAGGTATCATCCAAATAAATTCATGATAATAAACGACATAAAATTGCTTAAGCCAGCTCATAATACATTGCTATTTATTGTCTTCCATTCCAGGATGTACAGTAATTCACAGAGATAAAGTCTTCTCTATCTTAATTTAAATCCAAAATGAAACATACTGTATTACTATTTCTGGAGGGAAGATCTTTTTGCTTGCAATTCTTACAGGCAGTGGTACCTAAGTACAAAGCCAGTTAAAACATTTATCAAGTAATAAATGTTTTAAGAAATGTTTAATAAAAGTGTTTCCCTTGGGTGAAGAAACCCAAGTGGGAAGAACCAAAGCAGAAGTTTGAAAAAATAAACAAACAACAGTACATGATTTGGAGTGCGGAAATTATTGCAAACATGGACACAAATGACAAACAGGAAGAAAAAGCAATCTTTGCAGTAACAGTGGCTTGATATTACTGTCCTGTCTCCTTCAATACATTTTCAGATGAAGATGAGTAATTTATTGATCAGATTTTTTTATGTGAGATTGCACTATTAGCTTTGACTACTACATAAAAGGGGTGTGCAGTAAAAAGTAGAGCTCACTTCTGTAAGCTGTGCTTGCTAGGAGTTAATAATTAATTTGTTCCCAATTTAAATTTGTTTTGTGCAATGTATATCTTACTTGCAGCATATGCCAGGGAGAATGACTGCTTTATTGCTGACTTTTTTGTATGAAAGAGAAATTGTGCTTTCAAGGTTGTTATCTGTGAACCCCATACAGTACATACTGTACACTGTTCTCCTCCTGTGGGATGAGCATTTCTAGAGCTTTTCTAGGTCTGTTTTTCATGGCTCATTTAGAACTGGTGATTCCCCTAGAGCTGTCTCAGTTACAATCTTAGACAGCGATTGGTGGTAGGTTATGGTCAGCTGTTGTGCCTTCAGAGGCCCAAAACACTTTTTATGCAATAACACCCTCTGCCAAACACAGGGATCCCTGCTTTGAGCCAACCACTAAAGCTGACATGTGAACCTAAAGTTTGAAGACAAGCTTGAAATGTTAAAATATTCTCATTTATACTGTTATTCCATTGCACAGTCAGTAAATGACAAATAAAGCAATCAACAGAACAATTAAGGCATTTATGGGAATAAATAGTCACATTTTCAAATCAATCTGCATCAGTCAAAGACTGTTTCAACTTATCTGACCCATCCCTATTGCTGTCCTGTTTCCTCCCTCCCCCCCTACCATGCCTCCCTCACACTGTCAGTCTTGGTTAGAAGATAGAAGATAGACAAGCTCCCTACTGGCCTCTCAGCTGACCATATGAAGCTGTGTCAAGTATTCTGAGAAGAAGAAAACCTATTGGACCACAGCAAGTGTCATTTGTAAATAAAATGCATTGCACATTTAAGTTGTTTTTCTGACAGAAATTGGATTAAAACATAAAATGAGTCAACATGAATCAGAGAACTCCAGAGAAGTCAGATAATGGCAAAAGCAAAGTCAGGATTTAATTATCAGAGCAGAACAAAACTGAACATGTATTTGATTTCTATCAACTCAACTGGTTTTGTTGAATTAAACATGAAGAAACCTGCTCATAATGAAACAAAGTGCGAAAAAATAAGCAAATGAACAGATTAAATACAGATGGTTAAAGCAAAATTCACAGAATGAAGAATGACATGCAGAAGATAAGCTGATGCCTCTTAATCAGTTTGGATTTAATCGGCAAATACAGCATTTTATCTTCTTTCAAAATGTGTAATGTTTAGAACGTATAGAGCAATATCATTGTCATTATCATCAATAATATATGATACAGTTTATAACCTTAAATAATGTATTTTCTATCAATGGCATAAAGTTTAATATATATATTTTTTATATTAAATTAGACTACAAAATAAAATGTATACTGAGTTTGAGAAAAGACCACTTAAAAGTGTTAAAGTCAGGGTACAGATGCTGTCTTATGAGATTCTGTGCCATTCCACTTGTAAATCCTGGACATGCATGTGTCTGTTCACTAGTCTCTGAGTCTCTGAGTCCTGTAGCCTACACTTCATTCCAGCTCATCCCACCATTTCCAGATATGCATGTAAGTCATCCTTTTTAAAGGCAACAACATTTTATTTTATGTCTATTTTAGGAGTTATGATTAAACCCAAACCACCTAATGAATGGGTTCATTCAGTTTACATTGTGTTTGGTTTCTTGTGTAGAAGTTTTAGGTCAAGAGGGAGAATTATTTGATTTAACATTGACCTACTGTACAGTAACATTTCAGAAGTCTGGCTTTAGAAATTATCTCCCTGAAAAAGGAACAATAACCCTGAAACCATTATATCAATTATACAGGTTTTCAACAATCACTTTCCACCTGCTGACAGTCCACTTCAAGGGAAATAGCTCAATTAGTTACTGTATATACATTCATCACTGCAGGTCAATGAAATTAAGTGGACATGGGTCCCAGCAGAATGAGTCCTTTAATGTTTGTTCTGGCTCTTCCAAGTTACCCCTACTGAGCAATAAAACTTCTACTGTCATTTATAATAAGAAACGAAAAAGCCAAAATCATTCTAGAGGTGACTGTAATTCATTCTGCCGTGTTGTATGACTAAATAAGTCCTGAAAATTCGAAGTCAGTCTCTATTAATTATGTTGGCAATGCACTGCAATGAGCATGAATACTGAAGCAGCTACAGAGGGGCCTGCCTTGCCAGCACAACCTCGTTATCCTTGCTGCAATTGTTCTTTAAAATGTTCTTACATCTTATCAATCAGAAATAAATTACTCAGTCAAGATAATTTAGAATAATAGTCTGATGTATTTGTACACAGTAATTCATTTCCAATTTTTCTGGTAGTCTTTGCTATCCTATCTCATCCTTAACACTGAGCTTACAATGGCAGTTAAACTAAAGCAATTCTGGAAAATATCGGTATAGATACAATAAAGGCAAACATTTACAAAGTGTAAGGTTTAAGGATACACGCCTTTAAATATTTTTTTTCTAATTTACAGTATACAGTATGTCATATGTAGATTAAGTAAGATAAGTTTTTTTTCAGTGATGTCAAATTATCCAAGTAGGTATAAATATTAATAATATGTATATTTTACATGTACTTTAATTTAGGTATTAATTTTGTCAAATCATTTATAACTGATTGACTGTTCAATGCATAGGGCAGACATTCTCATTAACCCTATGTTAATGTCTGCTACAATGTTTCAGATCAGAAGAAAGGTTTCTTTGTATGTACAGTAGGAAAAAAAACTCTCCTTATAAATCTTAACATACACTATAATCTCCCAAATTAGCATAGCATAGTTTAAAGAAATGGGAAATATATTCAAAGATCACTGTCAAGTACCATGTTTAAAAATTCTCTTTTTTGTACCTTTCCTCATTATTTTTTAATGTGTTAATCAAAAGATGAAGATCATCCTTTAAATGTACTGTAATTAACAGTGACATTAAAACGTAATTATTGAAAAGACAAAGCTAGTGCTAAAAGCCCCCTACAAAGAACATGCCTCTTTTTGCCAGTGTTCAGATAATTTTGTGTGCAGTAGTTCATGATGAGAGTTTATCTTGAAGAGCAGTTCCCACGAGCTGCAGTGGGAGAGGACAGCAGAAATGAGTTCAGAAGAATACAAAGAACACAAGTTCAAGATCACTCATTGCAAATCCACAGCAAATATATATATATTTCTCATGGAAATGGCTCAGGGAGGCAATAAATAGATGTAGCAGATGCTCTGGTCTCATTTAGGGTGTCATCAGGGTACAGTGTCTGAATTATAGCTGTTTGTCAAGCATACCATTGTTTGAAAATCTACAAAGTACCAGCTGTACCAGGACATTAAATAACTTTGGAGAATATGTACTATCGCCCTCAATAAGGCAAAAAAAAAAAAACATTAAACATCAGCATTAAACTCTGTAAACTGTGTGGGCATCATCATCTACACCATATGGATTTGTGCTCATTTACATCCAATCACTGTAGGCAGTTGCCGCCCCACTTCCAACACTAACAGTACATATCAGTTCTACACTGAGAACATGTATTATAAACCATTGTAATTTTTTGCAATTCCAAATCAGGCTTTATGATTGAATCTATAAAGATAATCACTATTACTGTATATTTATTTACCCTAATTAAAGAAAAATATGATCAGATGAGCAATATTTCTGTTCAATGTTTATACTGTATATGCTGAACTGTATTGCAGCTATCAATGCATTTGCAAAAGCTGACAAATCAGTCTATTATCTATTTTCTTTGTCATTAAAGAAATCCTAAAATCATTACGAACTCATTATATAGGACCATATAAATCAGCAATAAATCAGCATATTAAAAAAAATCTTAAGTCATTTAATAAACATTGTGTCCTTATGAACCTAATGAAAATTGAACTGTGCTAAAAGTAAAACCATCACTCCTTACAGCACACATGCGTGATCAATGTCCTACACAAGCTGGATTTTGTTGGTGGTGTCTCTACACTGGATGGTGGAAGATTAAACACATTGAGTCTGTTCTCCGAAGGTATTGAGTGGTAAGTCAAGCTTGAACTACTGTCAGCACAGCCTCATCTGTTCCAGGGGGTTCTGATCTAAATACATTGATTGAACAATATTTCACATCAATAATGGAATATTTTTTGGCTGGATCCAATTTAGCATAAGAGGAAAGCATATACCTCAATTACTGCTCATTAATAACGTTTACATGGGTATGAAGAAGGTGATTAGCTGCCTAATCTACCATTGCAATGGGGTCGCAGACACACAGTACAGGTACAGAGGTTCAGAGAATACTGAGTCCAAGAAATTGAAAATATGTACTGTAGCTGAGAACTATACACAGTGAAAGCAACTCTAAGCTTAACATGACCAATACCTGTCTCTTTCAAAAACAGTGCATAAACATCGCACTTACTGTTGTATCTATTTCATTTGTTGACTTTTAAACAGGATATAAAATGTGACATGAAATGTGTGAAAAAAGAAAATAATATCAAAGTAGATGAATAAATGACTATTCCTACCAGAAAACATGCTCATAGTAGTTGAAATCATTAGGATGATAGTGATATAATAAAGCACATGTTATTACAACCCATGTGACATTGTGCACTGTATGTCATTGTTATGTTTTTCTGAACATCAAAGTGACATTCAACCAGGACCATCACCTTGAATTAAAATTAAGATAACAATGATGATCATTCTTTCTTTCATAATATTAGTAAGCCTCACATTTGGACAAATAAAAATAGGTCTAACACAGTTAATTCACCCAAATTAACCCCTTAATATTAACTGAGTCCCTTAAACAAATATTAATAATGCACAGTCTCAAACATACTGTACAAGAGCACAGAGCTAAGGATTTCATTGTGAATTTATTGATAATAACCACCAGCTGATGCAGGAAATTCTATGAGGTTTGACACATTTGCTCTCTGTTCTAAAAATCTGAATTAATATCCTTTACGTTCATATATTCCATTTTGTGCTTTTGGGTTTATACTGTTCAGAATAATGAATACATGGTAAGGTAACAGAGGTAAAAGGAAATTTGTATTATTTTATTTAGAGGTTACTTCTTACATTTTATGAACATACAGGGTGAAGGAATCTCATTTCTTTCATTTTTTAGCTTCAGTTACATCAGAGCTTGGGATGAAGAGGAAAGATTTGTGACTGACATCTGAACCAGACAGTTACCAGAATTAAATATTAATTCTCAAATTGCATGAGGTAAGTATTTAGGTGTAAGGACTGAGGATTGGTTAATAAATAGAAAACAAAAGGTATATATAACAGATGAATACTCAGATTGTATTGATCTAATTATTGGAGTGACACAGGGATCTGTACTAGTACCAGGTTTCTTCCTAACATAAATCTATGATAAATATTATGGTATAGTTTATAAACTAGTCAGGCGTGCATATTGCTAAATCAGGAGGATTAGCAAATCATATTAAATCACAAAATGAAATTAAGTATGTTATGTAAATATTGTATAGCTCACTAGTAAGACTTAATTTAGAGTATTGTGTACAATTGTGGTCACCACATTATAGATAAGATATTGTTGCTCTGGAATCAGTCCAGAAAAGAACAAACAGCTACATTTCAGGGCTTAAATGAATATCCTGCACCAACTGTAAGAAAGTCTGAAGGAAATTAACCTGTTTAGTCTTAAACTGAAAAGAATATGAGAAAACTTGATACAAGTACTAAAAAAACTCAAAGGTATTGACAACGCCAACCAAGCCAATTTCATCAAAATAAAGAATGGACCACAAACCAGAGGGCACAAGTGGAAACTATTTAAAGTGTGTTTAAAACCAAGAACAAGAAGCACTTCTTTACCCCAAAGGTTGTGGAAATATACAGTACTATAGAACAAGCAACCTGTACTATCAATAAAGCCAATGCACACGCAGACCATGACCCATGATAAATGTAGTCTTGGAAATTGAATTGAAATGTGTCTAATATTTACCATATCCCATTGACTTCCTGGCTCATTGGAGACCCATTCATTTACACACAACACTAGTGGAGTAGATTTATGTATTTTAATAAACAAAGGAGTGAAGGGGGTGGGATAGGGGAGTTCAAAATAATAACTCACTTTATAATATTTTACATGTGTATGCGCTAGTTCTTACAGTAGTCATATTTCTGTGATTTAGCTGTTTTTTTGTCTAAAAAATCTGAGTCTACAGATCATAAAATGTATGTATGCTGGTCACTAATATAAAATTATAAAAAATGGCTTATGAATTTTTGTTGGATTTCATTGAAGCTTTATAATGGCAGGTGATAAACTAAGAGGAGAAAATGTATTCCACTTATTTAGTTTTTGTGAAATAAGCCCATAGAATTTCAAGAGAAAAAAAGAACAGAGAAACAAAATCATCACATTGCCCAAAGCTCTTAAACAACATTTTCTCTCCAGCTTTCTAAGACCTGTCAGCCAAAAAAAAAACATGTATTTTTGTCAAGCTGCTCAAACTGTGTTTTTGAGTTTGTGACCTAAATAGAAATTGAAATTTAGCCTGTTTTCTGTCCTGCACAGTGCAGCAAATAGAGGTCTTGCTCTCTGTCTATCTGTCTGTCTAAGTTGAACCCAACAGAAGGTGGGAGCATACAGTACATACTTAACATGGGCATTCAAGGTTACAGCTACAAACTGTAAATGCGGACTTGTCAAACATCAGGTACAAAGTGCTGTAGATTATTTACAGGATATGAAAACTTTGGCATTTAACATTAAAATTAAAATTGTTAAACTATCATTTTAATCTGTCCCTTTAAAGAAAAACAACATCTTTTTAAAGGGGTCGAGTGTCTGAATTTATCGGTATGCTTTGCAAGCAAACTGTAAAGAATGATGTCCCTTTGAATTGTTGTCTCAAGCAGACATGCACTTGACCTGCACAGCCCATTCAAACTCCAAACTCACTACACCTGTGGAAACTGTTCTCCTACATGAGGTTTAAATCTCCAACCTTTGGAGACCCTGGGTTATGACTTCACTCAAATAGTCTCTTCTTAAAACCTACAGTAGGAAACATATTTCTGGAGCAATTGGTGAAGATGTAGTATGATTTTTGAATAATCCCCCAGGAATTCTCCTGTGTTATTTTCGATTCTCTATAAGTGCTATTAAATTGACACATCCTCTTAAGGTAATGCTTCAACATATTTACAATACAATGCAACTGTTTGATGTTTAAAATATTCCCTAAAACAATACTAGGAGATCACATTTTAAAATACAATTGAATTGCCTGGTACTGTACATCATCAGCAATTCTCAAACCTCTCCCGTTCCCCCCTTCAAGATATTGCAATCCAGGGTCCACTGTTCTCAAAGACACACTTCTATAACCTAACAGACTGCCTGCAAATATAACTTGACATCTCATTCATATAATCTATATTCATATGGATTTTATCATTTTTAAATGTTACTTAACTCATGTGCAGATGCTTTCATATTTTGGAACACATTATAAATAAGAAAAGGCTGCATCAAGTTTACAGAAGGGTTAATAAAAAGACATTAGGATGCTCATTTCCATTCTCTATGTCATTAAGACTCCCTTATTCCATTAATCACCTGCACATTGTACGCCCATTAATCTGTGTTTTTAATGTGTATGACCTGCATGATGTCATCATGTCTACCAAGGTGTAACCGGCTTGAAATTATTTTTGTTCTAGGAAGTAAACACTACATTAAACTTCTGGGAATGGGAAAGGGTTTTACATTGCAGATATCTTGCAAACACTAGGCTTCAGCAATCAAAAAAGCATACCATGGACCCCTGAACAGCTCTACCAGTGAAGGTGTTTGTAAGGAGGAGAGGTAGAATCCCGTCATGCTGAAATTAGCTGTTTGAGTCATTAGAAGTTACTGAATTACCCCCAACCAGTGATACAAAACAGCTATTCCAGTCAATGCAATCTCTCCTCTGGGCACTGTGGAAATGGTTGTTAGAGAAGTAGTATGTGGCTCTGACAAGTAACATGTTTTGAAGAAAAGTGTGTATTGATTCCATCCTTCTTGTGCTAGTAAAAGGGTTGTAATTGGAGTGTAAAAAATAAAAAAAATCATTAAGAATTTGCTTATAAAGTTTAAAGACGTAATTTAATTAAAAGGCTGTTGCAAAGGGATTTTGAACTGTTCCTGGGAAAAAGTCAGTTCTTTTGGGTTGTTTTATGTTCTATAAAGATAACTACAGTAAAACAAGACAAAAAAACAAGAAAAACTTTTTCCAATGGTGTTATTAAATGTCTGTCTTTTTGGCAGAATCTAATAATCCCCCTTCCATATACACTACAACAACTGTTTTTGTTGTTTTTCTTTCAGTCAATTTTGTATTCCTGTTTTTGTTGAAGTGGTGAGCTTAAAAATTCTTATTTTTTAACATAATCAAAATGTTCCTACATAAAGGTAGATACACTCTCTGTCATCCCCACCTGAATAAAGCATGAGACATACTGTAATACTTTAAGAAAAGGGCAGCAACACATTGTCTGAAGGAATCTCTAGGCTACTGATGGTAACTGTACAGGAATACAGAAACATTTTCTTTCTTACAGAGTGCACACTGAGATGGGATGTGAGTGAACATCCTGCACTTGCCGAAAGGACCTTACATGCTCTTCCTATGACAGTTTCATTGTCAGGTTTTAGATCTGATGGTCATTTGCAAAATACTTTTCTCCAAAATAGTCCCTGTGATGGAGATGAAAGGCACGTTAGCAGAAGATAGTCACTGTGGTGTGATTTTTTGTGATTAACCATTTTGTGCTTTTGGAATCGGCCTTGTTTGCATAATGCTGAGATCTCGGAGGTAATGCTACAACAAGAATAAAGCAAATTGTTGCACCAACAGGGCTGTATTACAGCTAAAAAGGCCACACAATTTTACTCATTCTTTTTTGCTGTTTTACAACATAATCTGTTTATATTTTAACTAGAGTTCATCTTGCTAACCTTAGTTAGTTAGTTAGAGTAGCTTAGTTAGATACAGTATAACAGAAATTAAGCCCCCGAGCTATTGTGTTTTGCCTTGATGTGAGCTCCATATACCACTTCTGTAATCCATATCACAATTGTTGTTGGTAAAATATTTCTCTTCCTTTACTCACAGTTTGTGATGAACTGTGAGGTCCAGTGTGAATAAGTACCAGTGGCTCTCCCCTTACCGTCTGTGGTGTCAATGATACCCACTGTCCATCTTCCTCCATGCGTGTGCTGTGTTGCCAGCTTCGCAGGCTTTCACTACCATGGGCCCTGCCTCCTTTACAGTCTCTGTGTCACGGCCCTCCTGTAACACTAACAGCATTGATCCCCCCTGTGGCTACTTTAGAGCTAAAGTTATGTTAAGTCATGTTGGGGGCATGTTCAAAAATCTCTTTTACAGATACTGAGTTACCTCTGCTGTTAGAACTCTCTGCAAACAAATTGTTCTTTTCATTATAAGATAAGATAAGATCACTTTATTAACCATATACAATTTCTTCCAATAGGAATTTTCTCTTTTAGCATACCCCAGCTTGCTCTCCATGAGACACACAGGCACACAGACAGACACATTATGACTTTGCCGATGTTCCTCATTTTTAGTTAGTTCATTTTTAGCTTTGCACTTTTTTACTTACAGTATAAACGTACTACAGAATATGCTTACTTATGAGTTTAAATGTATCTTTGATAATGGAAAAAGTTTAGAAGATGAAAGGGGAAATGACATTTACTGAGAGGCATTAAAATGCAACCAATGATATTGATTTCACTACCAATTGTTTTATTAATGCCTCTCAGTATATTGAATGAATATTTCACTCAGGTGTTTACAAAGAAAGAGAAATCATGTCTCAGGCTGAGGAAATATAACATTGCATGTTAAATACAGTAGTACTAGCATAGAAGAGGAAGATACGTTACAAGTACTAAAAGCTATATCCCCAGCTTTGTGATATTCCACCAATTGTAATTTAAGGAAAAAAGAAACACTATTCATAGATCATTAACAAAAAGAAATAAGAAATACTATTCAAAGGTCAAGACCAGAACTTTTCCAACATTTGGTCAAAACAAGAGTAATATCCATTGACTGGATAATTGCTAATGTAGTGTTCATCTATAGAATGGGTGACATAACTAACCAAAAACATTTAAACCAGTGAATATTGCGTGTGTAATGATATGTAAACATTAATTAGAAGTAGATTAGAGGACCATCTATATGGAAATAGAATCCTACTGTAAATGTTTAACTTGTTAGAGGTCTTTGAACAAACAACAATGATGGACACACAGAGCACACAATATGGTGTATTTACATTTTCTTTATTGTACTTTTTAAAGAAAGTTTACCCTAAGAATAATTATTAGATGACAGGCAAAAGCCATTCAAGTTAATACATATATTTGATTAGACCTAACTAATGCACATAAAACAGAGTGAAGATAAGAGGTTAATGTTCCAAATCATTTTATGTTTTTTAGCGAAGGAAAACAGGGATTTGTATTAAGACAACTGCTCCTCCTTATGTACAGTATACAGTATCAACAATCCAGATTCTGGTATACTTAGTAAACGTACAGATGACTCAAAAATAAGAGGTTTATCAAGCACTGTTGAAACAGTAAAGTGAATTCAATGAGATTTAGATCAAATTTAAGACTAGGCAAATATCTGGCAGACTGCTTTTAATGTTGACAAGAACAGGCCTCTTCCTTCTGAAAATCACCATGTTATATACTGAATAAGATGCACTCTGATTGGCTGAGAAGCTGATTGATGATGACATCATACTGAAACAATAGTGTAATGTTAGACAGAACTAATGTTAGTGAGAACAATCAAGGTCGGCAGTGTAGAACATAACAACAAAAACACACATAGACCACACACTGGGATGTGACACCAGAAATCAAACCCATGAATCCACTTCACTTAGCACAGTGTTTCATGGACTCAGTACAGTGGTTTATCTTACCATCTGTGACTTGTTCCAACACAGAGCAGTTCTGTCCAGCTTTGATGGCCAGGGGCAAGAGCTGTCAGAAGTAGTTCCTTTGATAAACTGTTTCAACACAAGTCAGGATTGCTTCTGCACGTATACCTATTCAAGCAAGGAGGGTAAAATTGGTGAGACAGTGATTTTTAACATGTTTACACCACTTCCACACACTCCTGGGAAGCCACTGACACTAGAAGTTAACTGAAGTGAATGCCAAATGTTTGTCAGTCAAGAGTGAACTGTTTACAATTGTATGAAACCATTCATTCTGTGTTGTGTTCTGGTGGGTTAGGAAACAGAGAGTGTTTCAGAGGGAGGAGAAAGAAATTAGTAACCACCAATTGCATTATCTCAAAAAGACACTGTCTTTAATTCTGTTGTGAGCCTCTCTCTACCTATCTTCCTTTCAGCTTTTGTCTTTCTACACAGTTAATCTACTAATCAATTGAGTTTCTGTTATTCTTGACCCAAGGCAGAGACCCATTTAGCCAATGTCCACCTGGAATTTCCACCCCTTAAACATTTTGTTATATCTCTGCAGCAGAACATAGCAGGAGCCTGGTTCAGGTCTTAAATTGAAGCTAACCCCCTTGGCGTTGAGTGTGAACAGTCCAATTTCTTATATTTCTTAATGTGTACAGGCAGCAGACAAACATATGAAAAAAAAACCAAAACAGCACGCGGAAATGTTGTTTTGGTCTTCAGAGGTCAGAATTTTCAGTTCTAGGCCAGTGAATGTCCTGGGAATAGAACCTTGTTCTAGATGACTACCAGCTTGGATAAAAACTGGGACAAATTGATCAATTAGAACAAATTCTACATCATGTTTTGTGAAGACTGGACCTGGAATGAAATTTCACGCATATAATAAAAAATCATAAAAATATTGAAAATAATAACAACAAAAAAACATTGCAATTGCTATGAAAACCTTTAGACACTGATAGAGAGCCTTTATCTGCTGTTATGCAATGAAAAAAAAACTTGAGTTGCCTTCTGGTGTGAAAAAAAGGAGTACTGATAAGAAACTGATAAAAAACTGATTGATTACCCCTTCTGAGTCAAAGAATGACAGCTAAAAGGCAGGTGGAATGCAGCCTGAGGCTTCTAGAGGATGTCTTACCCCCTAAAGGCTTTGAAAGGCTGAAAGTACAATGAATGACAGCATTTTTTACCAATCAGATTGCCTTATTTCTGGCGGTCCTGCTTCAAACATTTACTACAAAGTCAATAACATTCAATAACCTCCAGGTTTGGAGATAAGCTAGTCTAGGCTTCTGTGGATATATATCGTGCTTCAGAATAAGGTAGAAACATGGGATATATATATTGCTGGTTTTGTTTTGCTGGCTTATTGATTACCTTATTGATGCAATTTGGAAGTTTGGAAGTGCATCATCAGATATAAAGTGACTATGTGATCGATGGTCTTGGTTTTTTTAAAGAAAAACGTTTTTTTAAAGCTCCAGTTGTCCTTTTTCGATTGATATCATGGTTTTGTGGTTTTGTTGGTAAAAAACGATTAAAAATTACAAAGGAATCAAAGGTAGATATTGATTTACACCATGGACATTTACAACCACGCTTAGGATAGCACATGTGTGACCATATGACATTTTTTCTACAATTTCTAAAAACAGTTTTGTGAAGCCCTAGTTGAACACTTTTCGATTGATAAAAGGTTTTCATTAAAAGTTTTGTGGTTTTGGAGATGTAAAATAATGAAGTGAGACGGAGCTTTTGAGACACGTTTTTCTTAGAAAGTGGCGTATACGCGCACGTTCTGTCACGGACGTCCAAAGGGACTAACCGTGGGGAGCAGGAGAGCGGAAAAAGACCCATATGCATAGCGGCGAGACGGGAAAAAGTCCCGGGCTCATTAGTGCAAAGAGTTCAGGAATGCCGTAAAGAAACCTATGCCCTCAGGGAGCGGACGTGGGGCGCCCTGGTGCTAGGCGGGTCTCAGGACATCCGAACGTCAATGCTGAGCCAGGACAGAGTGCAAGACCCGGAAATATATAGCCCAAGGGAAAGAGAGGGACAGGAAGGACAGCAGACCGGAAACTAAGGACAGGACAGAGAAGGAGCGCCCTCTGGCTGCAGAGGGCGTGACATGTTCAGCATTAAAATACAGCAGGTTGAGATCCCTGGATCAATTACCAATGAGGAGCCAAACATACTAAATGTGTTGGCTTCTTCCTTTTTGTAGTCATTATTATGTTCTTAGTCCCAGCTTTGCTGCATTATATGAGGTGATGAACTATAGGAAGAAGGAGTACATCAAATTCAGAATGCATGCTGCACTCTCACTGAGTCTAGTGTGTGTGCAAGCATGTGCATTAAATTCAAAGCATGTGCATTTTAAAATGCTGGTTTCTTCCAGGCATGGCTGAGTTGAGCTTTGATGTGACATTGGACACTGTCCTATTCTCTTTTAGTGCATTTATCATGGGATGCTTGTATCTCAAGATGGAAAAGAATTGATGATGGAACAATTCTGAGCATTGAGCAATGCACCAGTGCTAAACAGGTTCATAAGCATGCTGTTCATGTGCTGTACCACCAGCTATAGTACCTAAAGTTTATATTAATATAGACTTTTTTCACATTTCTTCTACACAGAATAGTTATCTTTTAGAGATGCTGCTTAACTAAAAGAGCCTGAATGTATTTGTTTCACTATCAGTATCAAGAAAATGAACAATTAGATTGAGCCACCAACATTTGCAAGTTTTGCAAGAAAGCAGACCAAAGATATCAAGGAAACCTATGGTAAGCCAAGATAAAGAATAGCTAGAAACAAATCAGTTTGTTTTTCCTTTTTTTTTGCTTATAGTACTTGACATATGCCTGGATAAAAATACTCATGGCAATTGTAAACCTATGTAGTGACCTGATTTAAATTATACTTGATACATTTAATTTGAGTTTTATTACAGGCTTTATACAATGTGCTTTCTGTTGAAATGTAGCTTGCACAGGGTGCTATTAGTCTTCCCTTAGAAAAAAAATAACATATGATTGTCAACCGGGGTTCTGACAGGCTTTGGCAGAAATAGGATTCTCTGTGGAGCTGCATTGTGAGGTTGCCACCTGTACAGTTTTTGCTAGGAATGTTTTCTTTTTGTGGCAGCTGGGCAGCTGTCCCAGGAAATACTGTTTAATATCGTAATATTTCCTAGAACATTAAAAGTCACATATTTTTCTTGGATCCCTGGTGCCAAGTCATAATAATTGTGTCTTTTGCTCCTCCTATTTTGGTACCCATGAGATCTTGCAAGCTCATTTGTAAGCATACACACACACCTTTATTACCATAGAAAGTTATTTATTGTATTTTACTGACCATCCACATCAACAACCACTAATTAACTGCATCAGTTTACGTAACATTCAGCAGGTGTGATACCTTGCTCAGTACTGTATAATATTTGAGTGCAATTTTTGGCAACATAGTGGAATAGAATTCTTTGAATTAGTAAATTAGTGCATGGCTCTCAAATTAAGAATACAGTATATAGTATAACTGAAGATAACAAAATGCTTGCTTTCCATCCACAAGAAAAGCAGTTAATAAATCAGAAGCATTGAGATAATTAAAAAGGTTGTTTTCACAAGCTTATACTGTATATTATTGCAGGAAAATTGTCAGTCTAAAGCAAAAGTCAGTTGTTATTTGTAGGTCATAGGTGGCATTCCTAATTGTGAGGAGATCACACAGTCTTTACACAAATTATCTACGTGGCCCTGTTCCTCTGTGAATGCTTATCATGTCCCTGATCTGTAAAAAACAGATTCAATATATACGGGACCTAACCTTTACTGAAGATGTACGATCTGTTCTCATGTCAGCTGTTCTGCAACCTTGGCTTGACACTTAAAAAATGTACAAACTGTTTGGCAGAAATATAATAATCTGATTTCATAACAGACAATTTCATATATTTTATTTTTCTGTATTTATCAAAAAAATATCAATGTATCAAAGGTGTTTGCACCAAATGCAGTTCAGTCATTTTTTATTTCATTGATCTGATGTTTTCATTTGTATTTGTTGTATTAATGGTATTGCTGCTGGGAATACTGTACAACAAAGGTGACTTGACGAGACCTTTGCACAGACGTAGCAAAGGTGCATCCATGTTTAAAGTAGACCAGGACTGCTGTATAAGACAGAGCTGTATTATGTTCACATTATCAGGCATGGATGCAGCGACTGCTGTTACAACCGGACTCAATCTGAAACCGCTTGTCCCATTAAAAACGTGTTCCCTAACCTCTGCCATCAAGTTGTTTCCTTCTGTTCTTCTAATACATCAAGCCTTGTTATATTCCCAAAACAGCTGTTGAAGTATTCATTGTCATGACTGCCAGCCAGAAAACTGTCAGGTTCCACTTTCCCGTTGTAGCCTCCCTAATGAGGTGCGAAATGATTCTCCCAGTGTGCACAGGAGCAGAGGCTTTCGGCTTCCTCAACCTTCAAAAGCCCACCATGCTCTGCTGTGTCACTTCCCACTAGGTCATGTGAGGGCCCGCACCTCCGTTGAAGACTTGAAAAAAAAAACCCAGAATGTTTGCCCTGGTATGTAGTGAGAAGGGGATCCATTAAGAAACTAATGGACACGAAAACCCTATCTCTCAGCAATCGGCCCTCTTTTGAGTGGAAGTTGTACTGTATATGATAGGTAGAGGGCAAGTCCCCGATGTGTCTACTTTCTCTGTTTAGAGAGCCATGCTGACAGCAAGTGGTGAAAGAATATTTCACTCAATACATGGGAAAATTAAAACTGTAGAATTACACATTGTAAAGTACCAAAGCTGCTTCTAATTTTCAAACAGCTAGTGACATCCTGAAATAACCCCATAGGCTTCTTTAAAAAAAGAAAAACTATTAATGTCTACCAGATGTAAAAAGGGTCGGACTCTCTTTAAAAAGAGCTTCCCAAACACAGCCTTTGAAAGCCTAGTTTCTTGTAAGAGCTGGTCTTGAAATAACCACATTAAAGTTTTTTTTTTCAAAATGGCTTTGTCTTTTAGAAAACACACTCAATTAGTATTTTCTAAACTATGACTTCTACGCATAAAACAGTAAGCTTTATACAGTTATATCCTGGAAACAATATTACAAAACTTTCCAATTAACCCATTCTTGCTGCCCTTTAGTAAAAAAAAACACAAATGCATTATAGTTGGAAAAAAATATAAAATTGTGCAATATGTATTGGGTAGTTAATATAATGCAAAGAGAGCTGAATGAAAGTGAAATTCTAATTTCACTTCTAATATTCCTAGCCATGCTTGGTCTTGTGTTAATGAGGCAATTCTACATGATCTACTGTATGTTCTTAAATGCATACTCTGCACAGAAATAATTTAAACTCTCCCTTTGCTCTCCCATGTTCAACTAATAACAGTGTGGGTAAAAATCTGGACATGCAAAAATGAGGCTTTACAGGACATACAAATACAAGCTGTCAGAATCAGTCATTAAGATTTAAAGATCACATGTCCATTATTTCAACATTCTTATTATTTGTAATTTGTTAGTGCCTCTTTAAGTTCCTTGTTTGCACAGATGACAATATTAATTTGTTAGTATCATAATTAATCTATTCTTTCTAGTTGTCAAATCATGGTAACTCTCCTTAGGTCTTCAAGTGCTCACTGCATTATAGGTCTGGCTCAGATATTATAGTAAGTGATAGTGAGGCATCCCACTAATCTAAATTGTCAAAAATTCACAGCATAATGGGTTGACAATCTAATGATCCAGAGGAAATCATCACAGATTTTTAGAGGCCTTCTCTTGCTTTTAACAATAACATTAGTGTTCAACACAAGATGTGTGGACACAATAACTGCTTTTTGTCAGCTCTTTTCTCTGACAGGGTGGTCATGTAAATGAACTTAAAGTGTTTAAAGACTTTTTTGTTATATTTGTTTTGGTTCAACCTGTAGTTACACAAAAAACGTATGAATACTTGGTCCAAGATGTTTTGATCAAGACGGTTTTGCTGGTGCATTTTTTCACAAAGTTATATGCAAGCATAAGACTCTTAACAACGCACTTAGACTGTGCAGTTGGATGTATAATTGTGACATTTTACATATCTAATAAAATCTTGTTCATTAAAAGTGAACAAGTCTTCAAGATAGTATAAAGCCATAGTATTTATTAATCTTCTCATAAGTATCTTAATGGAAGAGCTACACAAAGCAATTTACAATATATTACTGGTGTTAGATCAAACACCAACAAATTCAACATACAATACTTTAAATGGTAGGTAAAAGGAATTATACTAAGTAAATACTAACTCTATAGATGCAAGAAGGAGATATCTTTGACATAACTTGAACACACAGCACAGTGTTGAAGGTGAGTGACAAAGATTTCACAGTTAACAGCTGATGTCGCATAAGGATAATTTTCAAAGGAGGAGAAATAAGTAGTATACAGAAGACTCAGCCTACAAATGAACATTATGTGAACAGTAACAACTACTAGTGGTAGAGATAATAGCTTTCACAAATTCTTTCCATTCGGTGTAAACAAGTACAGTATTGTGCAGTAGACTTGTCTTGTCCTAGTTTAACTGATGTAATGAGTTTGCCTAGTTTTTCTAGATTCAGTCAATGGATTAGAAGAAATCCATTTCCAATCTCAGAAGAAATCAAATTATTGAAAAGCAGGGATTCTACATGCTATTGTTTCAAATTGTGCTTTTTCTCTATTCTAGTTGTTCTTGCACACAGTCAAAATGTATATTACTGGCATATGATTTATAATTATTTTTCTGGTGTTTAGTGCCTAGAAAATTGTTTGGCTTTAAGACATCACATCTGCTTTTGCAATACTGGTCCCCTATCATTGGTCTTTATGAAGTATGTGAGGTGGTCCTATCTCTAAGCATCTACAAAGGCTAGCAGTCATCTCTTAATCGGCAGGAAATCTAGCAATTAATGAAGATAGTGATGTGCAGTAATATTTAATTAGTCTCTATAATTTTTCTCCTTTTTTACAATTTTTACATTTGTCATTGTATATGTAACACATTACGTCTTTAATCTTAGAGTTGAGAAATTATTTTAGGTTCTTTCTCAGAACCAGTAGTCTTTCCCTTTAGTAACTCTATAGTATCCTGCACTTCCCTCTTGTATATAGTTATTGGGGCCAACTTGTAAATAGGGGTTTTAGCAATGTTTGGATTTACCTCAATGGACCTCTCAAACACTTCAACTTAATCGCAAATGTTTTAACAGCAAATACCCATTATGGATCCCATGTTACTCATATAGAAGACACATCTTCATCTCAGCTGAAGCATAAGATTGCTATTTTCATGTTCACATACTCTGAAACATATCATTTCTCATTTCTTGGCATTAAATGACCTACTCCTTCCTCTAAGTCAAACTACTAAGAATTCAAAATGTTTTTTTTTTGGCAGGCTGACATAAACGTCCAGTCTTTCATTTTTCATCCTTCACCATTCATTCATAAATTATATGTTTCCTGCTATTTTGAAAGTGTTAGAAGTGAAAAAAAGATTTAAAAAAAATCCTTCCTTAGATATGAAAACAACACCTGACAGTTTATCAATTTTTCTTCCTCAGGACGATTTCTAGAACTGTTGTGGTAAAAAATGTATGATTGTTGTCCTTCTTCTTGTAGTTTGAATTATTAGTATAATTAATATTTGTAAAGGTTGTTTTCCTAGGCAAGAGCAGAGGCATTCTCTTCAAAAGTCACAAAGAACCTTCATATTAAGCAAGACAAATGTGACTGTCTTCCTGATAGGATTACAAATGATAAATGAGCTGACCAAGGTGAAATAAAATAAAAATTATTCACCTATCTAGGCGACTATAAATCAGGTTTTAAATGACAACAGGTTAGCAAATGACCTTTTAAGATCAATAAGAAGTGGCACACAGATTACATGTGACAGGTCCCATGGTGTAAAAACAGACCCTCTACTATGGGTCACTCAAGAATGATCAAACTCCCTAGTCTTAGGCAAGTTTCTCTGTTGTTTAGGCTGTGTGGATTTGGATGCTGCAAAACCAAAACTCTGTGTAATAGCACTCTCTTTGTTTAAATTCAGAGTATCCAAAACCCCAACGTCAGCTGGACAGCCTTTTAGGGTAGCAGCCTTAACCTTTCTTTGTCTTGTACTTGCCTGAGATACTAATTGGTATTTTGTAGAGGCTGCAGGTAAGCAAGGTACTGTAAGAGCTAATGTATTTCACCTTTGCTTTGACTGATCAGACTGAATGATCAGTACTTGTGATGTTACGGTATCAGAAGTGAAACTGAGCTCATCCTTCTTATAGTCATAGAAGACAAACAGTGACTTTAATGCATTCATAGCTGAAAAAAGCATATACAGTAATTGCATAGGCATAATTATTATTCTAATCACATATATGTGAGACTTGCCACTTCTCTTCTAATAGCTAATGAACGGTCGCTAGTTTCCAGGTTCTCGCATTAGAGAAACCAATCAGCGATTCTTTCCGCCTGATGTACTGTGTCTGTAATGGTCCCATGATGGTTATGTATGCTTTTTGTATAGATGGGAAAATCAGTGTTTCTTTTTATTTTATAAGTATTTAATGCCTGATAAATCTGTATCTAGGAGGACAGATGGGACATATAAATTTTTAACAATTTATTTTTGATTTGTGAAGAAATAATCCCTGTGGAAGTCCAAAAAGATGATTTTGGAGTGTGGTGGTTGAGGTGGTCACAGTGTATAGCACACAGATAAATTATGAACCCAGATTTTTCTTTTGCAATTTATTTCCACTTTAAAACGCCTAATATTAAAAAGGCAGTAAAATACTGTTTCTGCACATCAATTTACCTCTTATTTCTTAATTGCAATTATGTCAAACAATATTTAGAAATAATGTTTGTCATGTAGATTTAGTTTTGTTTTCTTCCCTACTACTGACCAGTTGACATTTTCAAATACAATATAATTTAAACTTCTATTTACATCTGATTATCTGATTTTGACATTGCATTACGAGCTATGGGATTTTTACCAACAAAACAGACACAGTAATGAAATATTCAATATATTTAATTTAATTTTTATACTGTTGAATATGCTGCCTTTAATGATGCCTGCTTACTCATCATTGTATTTTTTAACCTTTTTCTGTCAAAAGAAATTTTAACAATTCATTTCTAACAATTCATTAATCATTAATTGTATATGTATGCATTCAGGGCTAATGAGCATTTGTGTTATCTTGTTGAATAATTTAATTCCTAAAAAAGACCATGAGAATTCATCAAAACAATTATAATGACAAAACTACTAAAATGAGCCTGTCGTGTTCGTGCTCTTTTTATGCTGAATTTTATCACTGAACAACTTTAGGAGTTGCTGCATGAGACATTACTGCATAACAAGGCTTGTAAAAAATGTTGATGATGTATCTGTTCTTGTAGACTATGCTGTGTAGTAAAAACTTTACATGTATTGTTTGAAGATGAGTTCTGTGAGTAGATTTTTGAAGTTTTTGATTGCTTCTGGCAACTGCCATCATCAAGGTTGAATTGGTATACTGTACATGGCAGAGAAAAAAAATCTTCCATTTATGATGTTAAAAAAGAAGTGCAGTTAATTCTAATAAGTGGTGCCGGTTCTTCTAACAAATATAGATAAATAAGGCATCACTACTGCACCACACAAAGTCCTCAAGGTACATTTGAGTTTAAATGTACATTTAGATTTGCAGTTACAGCTATGGTTAGTGTTTGGACTAGGAATTTATAATTACTTTCTCATGTACCGTATAAGGGTACTGAGTAATGGAGCATATAATGGCTGTTGCACATCAACCACATGGGTGCTACACTTCAGTGGTGAAAAAAATGTCTCCCTTCTTATACTGTATGTAAAGTGTTATTGGATCCTCTGGATGAAAGACCATATATAATTGCAGTTAGTTATTACATAGTAGGTGTTTCTGTGCTAATGAGGACTACACAGATGTGACTAAACATATAGAACACTCATAATAATTTGAATTTCTGAACGGGAAGATGCATCATTCAGTGTTTCCTTTTACAGTACAGTATCTCAATCTCTGAGA
The DNA here is from genome assembly GCF_059453375.1 of Lepisosteus platostomus. Classification (NCBI taxonomy): domain Eukaryota; kingdom Metazoa; phylum Chordata; class Actinopteri; order Semionotiformes; family Lepisosteidae; genus Lepisosteus; species Lepisosteus platostomus. Next base: position 28,719,489 of record NC_142616.1, on the reverse strand, counting down.
GACTTTTTTTTGTTGCCAGATGCCTGCCAGCAGGACTGGTGCTTTCATCCGGGGTTGAATTACCTTAGGTTAGTCCCAGGGAAACTGACCCCTGCTCATCTTCTCATTTGCTTTACTGTATAAAATGTGGGGGTGAAGTTCACTATGGGGTCAGTCACCCTTCACACTACAAATTCTATCCAGGGTCAAACACAGAAATGGAAGGAGCAGGAAGTTGGAGTAGTTGGTGTGTCAATATCTAACAGCAAGGGTCTGACTGAAGGGGTGTTAGATCATTTCCCAGTTTTGTTGCATATTCTTTCTCTTTTGGATAAGGGAAGGATCACTCAGCAGAGGTAAGGTGCTCCATGAAAGGTGCTCAATGAACAGGTGTCATTTGAAGTGATGGCAATGGTGGCTACAAACATGAACAGTGTACGAAGAAGAGCAAAAACACTGCATTTGCTTTATGGTCACAGTTATGCACGTTTTCATCTGCCGCAAGCAGCGTGTACCTTGCCCCTGGTTTTGTCACACACAGTATTTCACACTTGGCCCCATGTTGAAAATGGCATAGTGAACGTGACAAGGCAGGTGTGAAAGGGCCTGAAACTCTGTATGACTTGTATTCTCTGGGTGATGATGGGGTCTGTGCAATTTTTATGTTTTACAGACAGAAGGAGTCTGTCTGAAGCACTGCTCCACAATGGAGAATACATAAGGAAATTGTTATTTTAAATCCTCTGCTGTTTCGTAGTCATGAATACATGACCATTCTAATATGCACTACTGTGCTCACTTGAAAGGGATAAACTGCTGAGAATTTCAGGAATATCTTGTGCCTGTCACTCTGATACAACAGGTGCAGGAGGGTCTTGTACACTGTGGAGATAAGGCTGTGATTCTTAAACTCAGGGAGAGTAGGGGTCCCCTTAATGGCAAAGGGTAAGACAAAAACTTTTGGAATAACTCAGAAAGGCATCTTATAGATATATAAACTTTTTACATTTTGTAAACAATCACTTAATATGGAAAATTAAAAAACTACTAACAATGGCTACATACATATCAGTAGAGAAGCACACCAATTGAAACAATGTTCATTCCCCATTTTTAACATAATTTAACTCCTCTGTTAGAGAGATATTGCTTGTTAGTAATATACCAGATTCAAAATGCACTTACTGAAACTGCCTTTGTCTTATTTTCAAATTTACATAACAAATTCACAATTATTTAAAATAGAAAAAGTATCTACTGAAAATCTTGGACACAGAAATGAAAGGTACAATGAAAGTGGGTATAGTAATGGAGTAAATCACATTCAGTTTTTAATTACATGAATTTCTGTCAACTGTTTCTAATGGTTCTGAATAGTCAGCACTTGATTGGTAATTGCACACATCTGTGGAATTCACAATTGCATTACACAGTCGCATTTTCCTTAGATTCATAATATAAATACATAAGGTATGAATTGTTAGCAGGTACTTTTGAAAGAATACTGTACATCTGTAAAAAATTATACAAATTTAATCAAAAATTCTAAAAATTGACACTTTTCAGGTGACACGTTCTCCTCACTCAGCCATGGAATTGTACAGCAGACAGACGCGATCAGCAGTGGGAAGAATTGTAATAAGCTTCTGATATTACCTACAGATTGGGTAGAATGCAGATGGAGCTCTGCATCAACCTGTTTTCTTTAAGAGGCACATGTTAAATACACTATAAACTGTCACAGAGAAAATGGCAAGTGTCATCTTGAAGAAAATACTTTCCATAAGCTGTCATGACAAGGTTTTATATTGTTTTTTTTCCATGCTAGCAGTTTCTGAGTTATTGTGATTTAAATTTTATCTGTATTAGGGTTCTTTTATGGGAAAGGGTATTTACTGTACATGTTAACAGTTTCCCAATGTCTTTTTTGTTGTCTGCTAATGAGGTATCAAAGAACAAGTCCCAAAAAGATATATACAGTAGATCAATGTGTTATGCAATGTCTGATAAAATTACCACCTCTTAATAATGTACTGTATATTTTTTCCTTCTTGTTTTCACCACCTCAATATTGCAGATATTCAGTCACATCGTCATACATGTGATGCAGAGACAAAATGTATTAATTGTTTGGTGCACTTCACCTTACAGAGGGAAAGGGTAAGGATGAGGATAACCATAAGGATGAGGCTCATCGGACTCAACTCACTTTCTTGAAAACTGAGCCCTGCTTCATGGGTTTCAAAGGAAAGCTGAAGAGGGCAAGATTAGTATCTGACCTTCCTCCCCCATTTCTGTTAAAAACCCAATTATTAATTTCACTATGAATAATAATGACAACATTACATTAGAGTGTTTTTCCACTGATCATACAATATGTAACAAAAAAGATACAGAGACACATACTGTACACATAATCTGTAACTCTGACATGCACACAGATATGCTGATATACAGTCTGATAAATCAATGTGGGCTGTGAGGTGGAGTCTGTCCATTTGAGGGCAGGATTTGAAGCTGATAATTAAAGCCAAGAGCTTCAGAGATGCAGCACCTACTGATTTACTAACACCCAGAATCATAACAAGCACACAGCCAAGGGGAACTGAACTGCTACAGTTAAAATGAAAAGGAGGTAATAAAAATAGAAAGAAAAAATGCCACTGGGCAGTACCTTCTGATGTCATGGAGCAGTCAAAAAATACATTTAAAGATTTTCACTGAATGACCTTTACTGAAAGTTATACTTTGAACCTGGCTCATTCTGCAACTTGTGGTCTTTTCATTTTAAAATCTCCTGAGCCTTATTACTACAAAAACAGAATTATGCATGTTGATGTAAACAGAAAGTGTATTTAACTTTTATTTACTGATGGATTGAAAGAAAAAGATTTTTGTATTTATGCCAGTTCAGCCTGAGGATAGTGATGAGGATATCTTTCCAGAATCAACTCCTTTATTTGTTAGTTTATACTGTAGATATTCCCCCATCTGCCCATTTCTCCAAATCAGTCATTGAAACTGCTTCAGCAGACAGTAGGAGATGAACCCTTTATGCTGTTTTCTGTTTTTTTTTGGGGGGGGGTTTCTTCAGTTTTACTAAAGATCCATCTGTTTTTTTATGGCTACATGAGCACGTTCACAAGGTCTTACAGGACATAATGTGAAGGTAATGTGTTTGTAGCTGCTACTATTCCCCTGTGTGATGAATTCAGAAAGTAAGAATGTCCAAGATGAGAGGAGGTCATTTGATCCATTCAGCTCTTTAGGTTCTATATCTCCATAGCATTATAGACAGTACTGGTTGTATTGGAAATCTTCTACTACTAGCACCACAGCAGTGACAGTTTCAGTAACCAGTCAATCTTAGCCTGAATGTCTTTGAATAAGGGAGAAAACTTTACTATTACAGGCACCCTAGTCCCTAATCAAACCAGGAGCTGGGAGATTGAAATAGCATCCATTGTGATACCCTGTCGTCCAAAACTGTGGCTATATTATATTAAACTATAGGAGTTTGATTTCAATCTTTGGGAATCAGAGAACTTAATGGTTTTATTTTTACAGGGATAGATGCTGTTGTAAGTTCTTAAATTACAGCAAAGCTGAAATTAGAAATATAGTCTACACAAATTTTATTTTCTGTTTTAACTTGTACAAGATAACTCTTAAAAATCAATATCAGCTGAAGGAGAATTTCTTACATAAACATTGTCTTACTATAAAAATACTGTATTTACCAAAACGCTTAGTTTTGATGGAGTTATATTGACAGGCCATGTGAGAGGTACCCAAATGAGATATATTAATACATCTAAATTATATATAGTCACCGAAAAAACCTCTCCCTATGGCTTCCAATGTCTTGATATTCACCCCATCTCCTGTTCCTCGTTCACTTTGGTAGCAAACCTAAGATAGCTTTTCAATCTACCATATCCTTCTAAAACATTACTTTAGATTGTGGTCCTTTTTCCATCACGTTCTATACCACCCACTGATATTCCATCATTATGATTTCATGCACATCATTATCTGTACATTTGTTTCCGGGGCTCCTCTTTTAATGAATACCATAAATAGTGTTCTACTACTGTAGATAGGCAGCTTGTCTGCTCCAGTAGAATTATTGCTCCTACTGAAGAAACCCTGGATTGGGATTGTAGAGGACATAACAGGAGCACACCACAGGTTGAAAGTGGAATGAAAACACAACAAGAATACAACACAGGGCGACTGATGTTAAAATTCATCAAATGTTGTCTAAATCTTTGGAAATACCTGGCAGTTTAATGCTAACAATTAAAGATTATTGCATGCAGGTACAGTAGCAAAAACATAAACAATAAATACAAAATATGAAATGTTAAGCTTAAAGTGGTTGCTTATGAAAAAGACTGAGGTGTTTACAGTATATTGACCTGTGATGGACTAGTGTCCAGACCAGGGTGTATCCTGCCTTGCTTACCGGGATTGGCCCCAGCTCCCGCATGACCCTGTATTGGATAAAATAGTTATAAAATGAAAAGGTGGATGGATGATTATGCTGCATATACTGTATATCCAGATAGTTCCAGATAATGTGGGGGAATCAACAAAAAAGGCTCACAAAATGGTACAGTAGGGCAAAGTGTTAAAAGCATATAATTTAATCAAAAATTGTTATGTTAAAATTGTACAATACACTTATGAGACCTCATTTATTTAGTGTACAGTTTTGGTTATGATGTTATAAAAATATATTGCCACACTGAAAGAGAAGAACAACCAGATACATTTAGGAGCTTAAGGGAAAAATCTACAGTGACAGGCTGAAGGAACATAATCTTAGTTCTGAATATAAAAGACAATGAAGGAATCTGATCCAAGATCCAGAATCCTCAAACACACAGAGCCAACCCAGTGGATATCTTAAAAACATTGTGTGAGAGAGAAGCAGAAAGAGATCAGTAGAGACAAATTTTAAATATTAAAGAACAGAGGCTGCTTTTTTATGAATGTGGAAATATATATTCTTTTTTGTAGTGTAACAAACAAGAAGATCCTCTGTTTGGTGCATTTCATGATATACTGTAGGTACAGTAGTTAGGTTTCCCCCAGTTTAGTTTTATCTGTCTTTTTCTGTATTTGTGTCTTGTCATTTGCACTGTGTTGGGATTGTTTTCACTGAGAGCTGTTGAGTTCAAAGTCCTGTAAAACTCCAGGACAGGTACTTCCATTCTTTATAAACATTTTTTATTCCAAATTAAAATTAATAAATTTAAAATTGTAAATTAATGAAATTAGTAAAAAATTAGTAAAATTAGTTTTTTCTTTTTAAATATGTTTTATCAAAGTTATGTCTGTACAGTATGTTTTCACCAAAAAGCATGCTGTACTGAGGAGCAAAGAAATCATCCATTGAATCCCTGCTCTGTGGACTGAGAAGTTTGAGCCATCACAGGCATATTCAGCTTTCTTTATGGTGGAAAATGTTCAGGAATGCAAGCAATTGACGAAGTACACAAAGTTTTCTAGAAACTCTGTATGTTCTGCATGTCTGATACAAAATTAAAGAGGTTGTGTCTAAAATGACCTGGCATCATCTGTGTTTACACAAAAATGACTTCACTCCCAGTACAATTTCTTTCCAAATCAAATACTGTATGTACAAAGCAAATATGAGATGCTAATTTTGTATACTTAAAGTACCTTGCCTGCATCTTCCTGAAATTTTTGGCATACATTTCAAAGAAATTACAAAATTCTGAGAAATTTAAATTTTTTTCACCCTTTGTGCCCTCAAAGCGGTACACCAAGTTTTGAAAGTAACTTGACAATTCCATAAACCTTAGTAAGGTAATTCTTGTTTCTCTCAATGGTAACCTTTTGACTTACCAAAGCATTACCAATGCTAATCAAGTTTCTTTGTTATGTTTCTTTTTTTTTAAATCCCACACTCATTTTTGATGAGTGCATCATCAACATCATCTGTTACACAGTGGAAGTGACAGCAGGGAAAGCATAATGCAACATCTGGTTGAACAGAATATTCATCCAAACGAAATTGGTTGTAATGGGAAATTGAAAAAGAAACATCTGTGTTTTCCAAACATTCTCCATGGAAACTCAAGCCTATGGCTTTTTTTTCCTCTGAGCTTTGTAGGGAATGCAATGCTTATCACTTTTTTGGTTATATCAGTTCTTAAAGCTGCATTTAAGATTCAAGACCTTCTTACTGGAGGTGATAAGTTCTCCAGAGCCCAGGTTGTCAGTGACAGTATTGCAGGTGCAAACTTCCACAGTGAGTCAGACCAAATGTCCATTTTAGCTTTTCTTGGTATTAGATCAAATTATTTTAAATTGGTAAGTTAATTTCAATGTATTATATTAGCATTCTTTCACATGTTCACGTAATTCTTCACTTTCATTTAAACAAATGGAAAATAATTGTATTCAAAATTGTATAAAAAGGTTAGAAAGTCAGGTTTTTTCAAAGCATTGTTCTTTTTGTGGGGGTCAGGATCTTTCATAAAAAGGAAAGAACACATCTATTGATAAAATGTGATGACTTCTTGTAGCAAGTTTCCCTTTTTTTATCAAGGGAAACTCTCCGCTATCAGTTCAAACCCTGGAAATAGTTACAGTACGTTCAAGGCTGCAGTTATTTGTCTTTGCAATTGTGGCAAGAACTGCTGTGAGGGTTGGCAAGACATTTCCACCACTGTCTTCACAGATTAATCATTAAAAAATCCTGATGAGCTTGGCAGGATGGCATCTCCTGTTGGATTTTGGCCTGCACTGACCTGCCCTAATGCATTTCTTCATTTAAATGTATTTCAGCCATGTATTTTATTAAAGGTGTTAAAACAAGAATAAATAGAACTGCTCTTGGATCCTCAGGGGGAAAAGAGGATGAAATAAGCATTGCCTTTATTATAAGGTTTAGTGGATTATTGCTTGGTCAGGAACACCTGTGGTCTATTGCCCTGTTCTATAGTTCTGGAGCAAAACTTTCCTTGAGGATGATCTTTGAGCTTTCTTCTACACTAGATGTTTATGCAACTGCTTATATGAAAAACACACAGATCTCTTTTAAAAAAGTGCAAAGCTGATAAAAGAACTGAAATCCAAATTCAGTTATGATGACACCATTTCCAATATAATAAATACTCTACATGACACTGAAAAAAATGAAGAAAGGAAGTATGGACATACTCTGCCGTAGTTTCTTGAGGTAATAATAAAAGGTCTGAAGCTATTAAGGAGATCTGACACTCAATTGACTGACTTTATGGCTCTTGGCTTTGAAAGAGACTCACAGTGACCTACAGGAGTTAGAATAGAAGTAATTACATAATTATATGAGTACATTAAAATGACTCTCATACACTCTTGTACTGTACTGTACTTGTACTCTTGTACTGTAAGTACTGTAAGAATGACAAAAATCTGTTATGTTAATGTTCCTGGGCTCAATCAGGATTAGAATGATAAACTGACAGAAAAGGTAAAGATGCACATAAAAAAATCAGCTTTTATAAATGTATAAATAAAAGCTGGTTTAGTAGCAGAGCAGCCTGCTGGCATGGCTATTAGTGCTGCTGCCTTATAGCTCTTGGGTCTTTGGTTGGATTCCTACCCAGTTCCTACTGATTTTAAAAGCTGCCTGGTCAGTCACTTACCTTTTCCAGAGTGTATGTTCTCATATACAAATATACACATTCCAAAGATATGCAAACTATCATGACTGGTGTCTCTGGATAGTACCTGTTTGCTTGTGTATCTGTGCATGCCCCGTGATGAATTGGGTAACTCCATGTTGAGCTCTAAGCTTCTAGGATAGGCTGCAGGTTGCTGTGACCCTTAGCAGGTGAAAGTGACTTCCTCATGATGGATTGGTGAATGGATGCTTTAGTAGCCTGAAAATAATAAACCTCATAAACTTGTATGAGAGTCTAAGATATAATTTCTACTCATTGACTCCAGTGAGTAAAGGATTGTGGCTTTGTCTTCCCTCAGGCCTATTTTACTAATTATGCAAATGGTGTAGCAGTTGCCATTTCCCTCAGTGCTAGAAACATGACAGCCTACTTCACTGCTATTTATAAGCTTGAGCTAGCTTCCAGAAGAGATTATGATCTCCCTGCAGTTTGGTCCTGCACATACAGTATGTCTAAATCAACTGTTTTCTAGCCACTATACTTCTTCAGTTAAGACTATTGGACTTAAATAATGAACATTAAGTGAATACCTGAAAGTAATAAAATTGAAAACACATGGCCAGTAACTTAACATTAACGTAATATGCCAAAATATTCTAATAGAAAGAAACCAAAGAAAAGAGGTGTGAACTAAAAAGCAAATACACAATGCAATAGTACTATGTAGAAGTATTCTGTTTCAAATAAAGGCATAAACAAACGAAAACTCTTCCCTGAAAAGACAACAAATTACTGTGTAAAATCAAAACTTATTACCTGCTCATATCTGAGTCGCAGAAATCAACAGATTCTTTGCCACCTATGGGTAAATTTCCCAGAATCAGTAACTTGTCGCACTCTTCTTTTTTATTTGATTATTTTATATCAAAGTAGTCTCTTGCTTTCACCCTTGGATTTCAGTGAAGGGGACATGACTTCAGAAGCGTTTGTCTCAGTACCCCCAACTGAGTTTAACAGCAGCCTGATGAGTCACTTCCTATTTCCAGAGGCAACCACTGAGTGAAATACCACTCAAAATCTGCTAACAAACATGGTCCACTAAGAAAAAAAAGCAGGGTGGATGAGTATCTCCATGTGAAAAGAAAATAATCATTCTTAGCTTGAATTTAAATTCAATACATCAGAGCTTATTCTATGTATCGACTGGTAATCTTGTGCATTATGTGAAATAATGTATGCACATTTTACGGTGGAAATGGGATGCTCATATTTCTGTCTGTAACTTTGGTGGGACTGTTAAAGTAGATGAATGATAAATTGAAAATTAATTGAATTGAATTGAATTGAATTGAAATTAAAAAATGAAAAGCTGTATTGTTACTTTAGGTTATGTGACTGAGTTTGTGAAAATGTCAGATGTGTTTGAATGTTATTTGGTTTTCATATGACCTAAAGATTTCAGAGCTCAGAAGAATGCTTGTATGTCTTATTTTCTTCTAATTGTAGTCAACCTGCTTTGTATAACATAACATACTATAACATATTATCACTTTATTAGCCCTATACAATTTCTTGCATTAGGAATTCGTCTTTTCACATACCCCAGCTTGCTCTCCATAAGACACATAGACATGGAGAGAAGCCTGGGATCAGAGCGCAGGGTCAGCCATTGTACAGCGCCCCTGGAGCAGTTGGGGTTAAGGGTCTTGCTCAGGGCCCCAACGGAGTAGGATTCCTCTTCCAGTTGAAGCATTTGAACCAGCAACCTTCCAGCTACTGTACAGGCGCAGATCCTTAGCCACAGAGCCACTGCCTCGCCCCATGTATGGGGTCCTATCATCCCATAACAGGTGTTTCATTGGATTTAAAATAACAGAATAACAGAAATGTAAACATTAAAAAACACAAAAGCTGTGAGCTTTAGTTGAGGTGTAACCCATGAACTTTTGAGTTTCACAGCTGCAGCACTCTCAGCCCCAGTATCAGTCATCTGGAGGCCAGGAGGAATTTTTGACAGATTTTGCCAGTCAGAGAGATACAAACCATGTTTCCCATTAATGACTGCTAACCTTGACATTTCCTGACAATCCCTGCCCCAAACACAAGTTGCAGTTGTGGTTGATATCTTCATTTCCCTTTTTTGTCCCACAGCACAGTGCATTTATTGTACTACAACACTGAAAGATAGGTGCCTGAAATGCTGCTTCTGGGTTCTCATAAAGCCTGTTTTTCTATTTTTATTAGCTAATTAGCAAAACACTATGCCCCTGTAAGCTTATGCAAACATATGCTTAGAACATTACTTTTATAATTTATTTTATTAATTTTCTGTGTTTATGAAATGTACTTTTTTTAAAACCTTCTATGGTGATTATTTTGAATCACTTACAGATTGCTTACTGTCTAAGCAATCTGAACTCAGGTTTAAGGGATACTTCAACAGGGACATTTATGGAACAAATCACTTAGAGACCACTTGGTATATCTTAAATTGGCTACTCACAGTTAAGAGTGCAGATGTTTTTTATTTTCCCCATTTCTTGATGTGAGGTTTGGTGCTATATACAGTATGGCAGATGCTATGTATGAGCCCTAGACAATGATTAATTCTTACAAAGATTAATTATTTACAAGGGGCTGTGGCTTAGTATGTCTGCTTTGCATTTCAGAAATGCAATGGTTCATTTCATTTGCCTAGGCAGTAACTACAAATTAATAATCATAGGTTGTCGGTTCCTCATACTAAATGCAGTAGTAGTTAAATCATTACTAGGAAAAAACTAGCAAGAAAAAATGTTACATACAGTATGACACCTATTTGCTACTGTATTGTTGACTGTCTTAAGCTACATCTTAAACCAAAATCAGTAGCTTGTATCTTTAAGCTGTCTCTGTGTTCCACTTTATTACAGTAAAGTAAGATGTCCCCCAGGGCCCTGGCAGTCTGTGGCCCACTGTTGTTATTGTCTGTTTATAAGAGATCTTCTAATCTGTGGGAGCAGATTATTGTATTTCTACACAGAGAGAACAATTAAATTGAAGACTGCAGACCATGTGGAAAAGCAAAGCAAATTAATACGTGAAGATTGTTATTCTCTACAAACAAAGGCCCAATGAAATTAGTTAATAATCATCGTCAATAAAACTGTCTCCATGCAATGTGCCCCAACAAGCAATGGGACTGATAGAAGCTCCCTGCTGCATCACTTGGCTTATCATCTTTTTTTTAGGCTGATTTATTACCTGGGAATTCAGATCCAGGCCCGAAAATTCATTCAGTTTTTTTCATTAATACTGTCATGACACTGGCACAGTGGGGATGTGATGAGAACAAACAAGCAAAGTATGTATTTGCACCAATTTGTAGGTAAACTCCTAGAAACCACTGTTTTTATAGCAACAAAAAAATATACTACTCTTTGCTCTGTATGATATAAAACAAATTAGGTTTATTTTTAAGCACATGTTCTAAGTGTATCAGGCTGATGTTATATACTGGATGAGCCCTAGACTCAATTCCAAGTAGAAACCAGGTTCATCATCATTAGTTGGAACCCATCAGAATGGATCTTCTTGAGCAAGTATTCCAGTCTTGTGAGAAACTGCATTTCTGAAAAGATAATACCAAGTGAAAGTGAAGTGACCAACTAGAAGTAAAATACACATAAAAACAGTACTGCAAATAGAAATAAAAAGTTAGGTGGTGCCATAGGAAGATTTTAATCACCTGGTATTTAACTGCACACATATTGCTTGTTTAGCCCTGTGAACAGGATAAATTTCTTCCTCCACTGGCTGCACTATTTGGGGAATGGTTGATGAATTCTGGACGTGTCTAATTGTACTCCACCAATTTTTGTTACATAGTCTGGTACAATGCAGGGAGTGTCTGGTGTGGGGGGCGGAGCCCCGGATTAAGGAAGAAGCGTTGTCGTGGAAACCACACCTGACGTGATCAAGTGAATGAACCGCAGGTGTAGAAGGGGTTTAAAGGGGGAAAGATCCAGCAGGGCTTTGGCCTTGTTGTGGCTGAAGTGGTTAGAGAACAAATGTGGAGGCTCTGCTGTGAGATAGCCGGGCTGAAGCATGGTAGTAGCGGGTGTGAGATGCTACATTACTAGTCGGGGAGATGTTAGAAGCCCGTGCCGCCATGTACAGTATGAGTGAGCAAAGACTTGATTAGCCGCTGTAGTAACCCCGTGAGGGGAAGAACGACAGTTCCGAAGGGGGTTGTGAGAGGAATAGCCTCTGAGGATAAGAGTGAAAACGTCAGTCTGTGAGGAGACTGATGTAAGAAATGGAGCTTTATGAGATAGTCTAAGGATTTAAAGGGGTGGCATCCTGATGGGGTGTGAGAGCAGGGCTGTAGTGTCCTCTGTATGAGTGAGTTGAGTTAAATAGGGAGTTAGTGTGTGTGGACCAGAGTGGTTTGTGTGGTAGAGGGACCCTCCCCCTGGCAATACATTGGTATTGAGGAAGTGAGTGTGGTCTATCTACATGTAGCTGCACCTTCTGGGAGTGCAGTGGTGGCTGGGGCACAATTTGAGGTGCGCTGGCTGCTGTGAGTTCACAACTTAATGGTGTGAGAGTAAGGCTCCAGAGAGGTTGTGAGTGTGTATTAGAGAGGGACAGTGTGTTGGGTCTTGGCATGGTGTGTAGTGCGGAAGAAACTCGGTGATGTAGGTAGTGTGTATTTGTGTAACCCAACCTGGTGGTATTAGAAAGAGGATGTCGGGGCTGGAGGTGAGCCTGGGAGTCTGAGGTACTGGTTGGGTGTGAAACAGGGACCTAATGGAGTAGGAGCAGGAGGTTCCTAGCAGTGAGGACAACAGGATTAACTTGGTGAACTTGAGACTCTGAAGTTAAAGGGCCCAGAAGTAACGGAATGTGGAGTCATGTGTCCTGTTACCCCAATGAGGGGGTGAGTGTGATCACCACTCTCGGAGGAGAGTGCGTGTAAGAAAGTAAAGTTCTAAATTCTGCATTGCAGGTCTTGCTGTTTTACCCTCACTGCTGACAGCAGTGCTCTGTAAGATATCTCACTTTTAACATTGAAATTTATCAACACCCAAATGTTGCCGTTACAAACACTTTGCTGATCAGTCTGTTTTTGAAGTTCAAGTAGGGAGCTCCGTCAGGATGAGAAGGCTGTAAAGGAACAAGTAAAGGTTTATTCAATGCTGAAAAGAGATTTTTTTGGAGCCTTCTTCAGTATGTGAGGGAGAGAGGAAAACTGGCAGTTGATAAAGAATTGGAGAATGAAAACTGAGAGTGGAGTGGAGTGGTGGAGTGGAGAGGAGGAAGGAGCTGGAGAGAAGCAGTGTGGACACTAAGCTAGTTTGAAAAAAGGGACATCAAGAGAGGTGAAGAGACGTGAGAGGATTAGAAGGAAACAAGTCTGTCATTAAACGTAGTTTCAGAATAATTTTTGTTTTGAATGTCTTTGCAATAGGAGTTAGAGGTGTTGGGTTTGGAAAGATCTTTGATCCTCACAGCCCTAACATGTTTCATGACATGTCCTCCAGTCTCCTTCCTGTCTCACCAATGTAAATAGCTGGGCATTTTCTGCAAGAGACACAGTAAATAAGGTTGCTGGAAATATAAAATGTCATCTTTGTGATCCGAATTTGTCTTGAGAGGTCTTGAATGTGCATGTTATTGGATATATACTTGCAGATGATGCAGCAATTTCAGTTGCAGTGGAAAATGTCTTGTGTGGTGATTTGCTGTGGGTGGTCAAGGGAACTGTGAAGAAAAGGTTACATTGTTTAGGTGGTTGGCAACATGAGATGTTGGGTTGGTCAGAAAAGAGGGTACCAATGGAGGGATCATATTGTAAGATGGGGAAGTTGTCATTAATAGTCCTGGGAATAAAAAGGGTGCTAGTGTGATAGAGAAGCACTAATGGAATGCAGTTGTGAGTCCAGGAGTTTTAAATTGGGTTGATGATCAGAGGGCTATTTTTGGCTCCGGAGAGGGCCCTATCAATAACATGGGTTGGGTAGCGTCTGAAAAAAGATTGGATTTGGATGGCTTGGTTATGGAAGTCAATGTCGTCACTGCAAAGTCTGCAGGAGCTTGAGGAACTGTGGGGACAAAGGGTGAGTTTTTAGTATGTGTGGGGTGAAAGGAGCTATACAGGAGATAGCTGTGTGAATCTGTGGGTTTGTAATGGGTAGAAGTAGAGAGCCATGAATGGTTAATGGATAACCATTAACTGTATGTCCAGAAATGGAAGAGTACTGGAAAATATGTTAACTGTATACTTGAGGGATGGATGGAAGCTGGTGAAGTGATGCAGGAAATGCTCTAGCTGGTCATTAGAGCATGTGGAGGCACATCCATGTATTCCCTATGTCAGGTACAAAGCCAGTGTAGAATGGAAAGAAGCATTCTTTTTAAAAGCTGATGGGAAAAAAAAATTGGTTATATAAAGTATAACCAAAGTAAAACCACTTCCTAGAATGTTTTTTGGTTATACAGTATAAAGCATGTTTTTCTAGGAGAGTAGAAGAATACATTTGAAGTCCAGCCACACTACAGTATTTTCAAAATTATTGCTGCTTACATCTAGGTTACATTTATTTTGTACATACTGTCTATTGGTATGTTTTTATGTTTCTATTGCTCATATGGCAATGAGAATTGTGGAAATATTTATTTTCAGAAGCATGCAGGCTACCTTCATGACCCTTATCACCTTTCTCTATAACCAATGTGAGCCTCAATGCTTTTAAAAAAGCTCTGCTGTTCATTTATAACATATATGTTATATATATATAGTAGATATTCTTGTTTGTTAGGTGCACTTTTCAAATCATATTATTGTTATTTTCTGAGAAGATAATGTTAATTTGTGTAACTTAATCATTCAATATTAACATATTTGAAGAAATCCAGGAATGATAGAGAATATTTTGCAAAAGATTCTAATTGCTATGTTTATTTTGTAACATGTTGTTGACTGTGTTCCCTTCAATGTACACAGATTAACTTCAGTGCCAGCAGTCATATCACATGCAACTCACAACTGGCAACCCACTGAAGCTAAGCAGGTGTGAGCCTGGTCAGTACCTGGATGGGAGACCTCCTGGGAAAAACTAAGGTTGCTGCTGGAAGAGGTGTTAGTGGGGCCAGCAGGGGGTGCTCACCCTGTGGTCCATGTGGGTCCTAATGCCCCAGTATAGTGATGGGGACACTATACTGTAAACAGGCGCTGTCCTTTGGATGAGACATAAAACTGAGGTCCTTAAAAATCCCAGGGCGTTTCTTGAAAAGAGTAGGGGTGTAACCCTGGTGTCCTGACCAAATTTCCCATTGGCCCTTACCAATCATGGCCTCCTAATAATCCCCATCTATGAATTGGCTTCATTACTCTGCTCTCCTCCCCACTGATAGCTGATGTGGGGTGAGCGTTCTGGAGCACTATGGCTGCCTTCGCCTCATCCAGGTGGATGCTGCACATTGGTGGTGGTGGAGGGGAGTCCCCATTACCTGTAAAGTGCTTTAAGTGGAGTGTCCAAAAAAGCGCTATATAAGTAAGCAATTATTATTAATTAATTATTCTGTGATGCCTGTAAGGTAAAAAAGGTGTTTAAACATAACAAAGCTATGCATGTACAAAGCACAGTTAAATTCAATTTAATAATATATAACTACACTAATATTATGGTGTAACCTCAGAAGAAATTTGTTCAAAGATTAATTTTGCATTTACTTTACCTAATATGTTCTAACAATGTATTGAATCTGAACATTGATGTACAAGAACAGGATTTTGCTTATATGAACTCTAGGTGTGTGAAATGTGATCCACAACATTCTGAGGATTTGTGTTCTATTTATAGATATACAAACAAAATGAGTTTATGAGCATTTTGTGCACTATTAACACACCTTAATGGGATTATAAGCAATAAGTGAATATGTTTTGCATATTTCTCCTGTGTTTTTCAATTTTGTTTCATGTGCTTGTGTGGGCAGTTCCGCCGCAGGATGATGGAACTCCCAGTATAATTCAAAGACCGTGCAAGTGTTAGCTGCAGCTGGTAATGATGCAAACCACTGTAGTTTTGCATTTAATTAGTATGTCATGATCACATACAGTATACAGTCCCTTCCATGAAAATATTGTATTGTTATTTTTCCTGTTATATTAGATATCACCTGCTAAATACTCAAGAGAAGTACTAAAAGGGGATATATTCAGCTATGGGTATTTTGAACTGTTTTCAGATGTGAGGTTGACAGACATTGCTTTCACCCCTGCAGAGAGGCAGAATAATATTTTCATCTAGTCTTCAAGCTCCTCTAATCTTGCTCAAACAACTCATCAACTATAGGGGAAAACAGTGCTGTGAACAAACCCCATTATGCACTGTGCCTCTCTTGGTGAACTGAGAAAAGATGCTGAGAGTGTAAAAGTTGAAAAGCAAGCTTTTGTTCCTGACCTTCTCCCTATAGTGGGGGTCTGGTCTGTTCTGAGAAGGAGAGGAGGGGGGCCCCCTGCACTGTCACACTCTCTGTTTGACTGCTATTCCCACCTCTGCTGAACCAGTCCTCAGAGGGCTACATTGGCCTTTCAGAAATGCCAGGGAGACATTCTGTGTCAGAACATCACTCCACCTGGCTCATGACTGCGTTGATTGACAGGTGTGAATCATGCAGATCCCACTTCTTTGACAGCCTCCTTTTGTAAGGGAAAGTGATCCTTTGTGGAAAGATGAAAAGAAACATCAAAACTGAAATTCATGCGGATTATCACAAATTATAATCTCACTAAGCAAAAAACATAACAAATTTTATTAGAAGCCAAAAGGAATGCTTTTATAAGTATACTTTAAGTCTAGAAGCCAATTTAGAAATATTTATAAATACTGTACATGTATAGTAAATGCTTTGTTATACAGCATTCATGGAGAATAGAGTGTGCCAGATAGGCAAATATACCATTTAATGAAATGTTGCTCCAAAATCTACACAAATGTAATGTTGATATTAGGCAAATCTATATTAAACCTACAGTAATAAAGTACTTTACAATATTCTCCTCTACACACCAGTCACTCTACAATTACTGTATATAGGCCAGTTGCAGTTCCTAAAAAAGTAGAAGGAGAGCAGTATGTACGGTTATCATGTTACATAAGAAATGACTTACTTGTCACTCTTCAGTCAGTTGTCTGAACGGCTTCACCGTTTAACTGAAAAATTGCATTGCAGTACTTCTCGGTGAAAATTGTTTGTAAAAATCTACAGTAACTGCTCCAATTTTGGCTTATACAAAGTACAAGTCAATTTTTTTCTTTATTTTGAAACTCTGCAGACTTCAGATCTACAGTATGTTCTGGGCCTAAATATTGTACATAATCAATGAGCCATTGCTAAATTCCTACTGTACATCAACACATTCTAATTTTCACCTCTTTCAAGGCACTTCATAATATCCGGTTTGAGGGTGACAATTAATAAAAACACTCTTCCCTTTAAGCCACTGCAAGTTAAAGCTGTATACAGTATTGATCCATATTTTGCAAGATGGAGTATATATATGCAAACACTACAAAACAACCACTTAACACGTGGAATTGGTGGATGTGTGGATGTTTATTCCATCTTTTATTATTTATTTTTATTTTTTGAAGCAGTTTAAAGCTGTTTCAGTGTTGCAAGTTCAAATTTTGTCCTCCAAGACAAAGAAAAAAAAGATTAATCACAATAACGTCAAAGAATTGTCAATTTTACAAACTACGCCACAGGCATTAAAACCTTTCATATGTATTTTCCCTTTAAACTGCACAGCAGAAAAGTCAAGTTAAGACTCTCTCATTGAAATGTTAAATCAGCAAAGTGGTTTACAGATAAGCACAGCTTTGCTGCAAAGTCAAAGTCTTGAATAGGTAACCGCACATTATCAACTGTGAAGCTGCCAGAACTGGGAGGACCCACTAGACATCACCACAACCAGGCACAGTGGGGGCTGTGATGTAGACTCTGTCAGGATGTCAAGCAGTGTGCTAGGGGTGTTGTAGTTCATAAGCCAATACTACATTCATGAGCGACTATAGCTGGTTTTAATAACTGGCTTTCCTTAAGGCAGGGTTACACAAGTAATACTTTATAATTATACTGTATATGTAGCAGGGTGGTGCTTACCTTCCAGCTTGACAACCTATGGGTAATACAACTAAGGAGTTCATCATAAAAAGCAACTGAAAAATGTTTGACTGGCCAAGTCATTCTTCAGTATTAAAGACAATTGAGCATACATTTTACATGATGAAGAACACCCCAATAACAGGCAAGCACTCTAATTGGCTACAGCAAAGGCTTGGCAAATGATTACACAAAGAATTTGGCAAGCCTAATAGGTTGCAAAAGTTTAAACATTTAAAATCCAACTAAAGACTATTTGTTGATGGTGATGTTTTATTACCTATCCGCACTGCCTGTGGTCTCTTGATTAGGAAGTCCAGCAGCCAGTTGCAGACAGAGTTGCACAGACCTAATCCCCAGAGCTTTGTCACCAGTTGACTGGGTATGATGGAATTGAATGCTGAACTGTAGTCCACAAACAGCATTCTCACAAAAGAGTTCTTAGTGTCCAGGTGATCCAAGGCTGTATGTAGAGCCAAGGAGACAGCATTATCAACTGATCTGTTGTTCTGGTAGGCGAACTGCAAGGGGTCCAGGGACTCTTTGAAGGAGGAGTTGATGTGTGACAACACCAGCTTCACCAGGCATTTCATCACAGATGTTAATGCAACTGGGCGGTAATTATTCAGGCAAGTCACTTTTGCCTTTTTGGGGAGTGGAACAATAGTGTTTTTTTTAAGCAGGTGGGGACAATGGACTGTGACAGGGAGGAGTTAAAGATGTCCGTAAACACTGTGGTCAGCTGGGCTGCACATGTCCTAAGGACGCAGGGTGGTATCCCATCAGGCCCTGCAGCCTTACAGAGTTTCAACCTACTCAGAGTCTTCTGTACGTCCAGCTCTGAGAGTTTCAGAACAAACTCACCCTGCACACTTGGGGTCTTTTCAGCAGTGTCCGTGTTCAGAGCATCAAAGCGGGCATAGAAATGGTTAAGCTCGTCCGGCAGGGATGTGTTGTTCGTGTCAATCTCCTGGCTGCAGCCCTTGTAGCCTGTGATTGACTGTAATCCCTGCCACAGTCTCCGGTTGTCAGCGCACTGCGTTTCAAGCCGCACTCTGTAGCTCCTTTGAGCGCGTTTTATGGCTTTCTCTAATGCATACCATAATTCCCTGTACAGCTCTTTGTCGTCCAATTTGAATGCGGTGGATCTATCTTTTATTTTATTGCGAATGTCATCATTGAACCATGGTTTCTGATTGGGAAATGTCCTAATTTTCTTTTCTGGTACACAAATGTCAGTGCAATATTTAATATAGCTGGTGACCGCGTCCGTATACTCATTTAAATCTGTGTCGGGAGCTCTGAATGCGTCCCAGTCTGTACAATCAAAGCAGTCTATTAACCTGCTTTCTGCCTCCTCAGACCAACAACGTACCGATCTGTTCGCAATGGGGGAGGTCTTCAGCTTCTGTTTGTACCCAGGAAGCAACAGTGATGTGAGCCGATTTGCCGAAACTCGGTATGGGAAGCGCTTTGTATGCTCCTTTTATTGTTGTGTAGCCAAAATATTGCCTCCTCGTTGGTACAGTGACATGCTGAATGTATTCTTGCAGTACTTTCCTCATTGCAGTTGTTGAAGTCCCCGACTACAATTGAGATGGCTTCCGGGTGGGAGTTTTCGTGCTTGCTGATAATGTCGTGGAGTTTGCTGTTTGCCGATTCCATGCAGGCTTGAGGTTGAATGTAAACGGTTGTAATAATGGTGGCGGAAAACTCCCTCTGCAAATAAAAGGGTCGACATTTTATGGTCAGGTCTTCTAGATTCGGTCAGCAGGATTTAGAGATTACCTCCACGTCGGTGTACCATTTGCTGTTGACCAGGAAGCAGACGCCTCCTCCTTTGTGTTTTCTGGTTGCTTGGTGGTTTCTGTCCATGTGGTAAAAGGTGGTAAATGGTGAACCCCTTTGGCTGGATGGCGGTGTCCAGGACGCATGCATTCAGCCAGGTTTCAGTGAAGGCATATACACAGCATTCCCTCAGGTCCCTTTCTGTGTTGATCCGACAATGTAGCTCGTCTATCTTATAGTCCAGTGACTGAACATTAGCTAACAAAATAGATGGCAGTGGTGGTCTGTGTGGACACCTCTGTAAATGTGCTAGTACGCCGCCTCGTCTCCCCGGGCTTCTGCCCACCTGTTGTTGTTCGCCGCACCTTTGTCCGGTCCGGCAGGTGGGGTCCGGTATGTGAAAAAAGTTGTTTGATGACCCTAAGGAGTCTGTCCACAGGTTTAAAAGTGTTTGTCTATCATATGTAATGACAGCCATTGAGCATCCAACACAAAACAAGAGTATTAACATATAAATAAACATTAAAACAGTCACACAACGACTCACATTTCTAATTATCTAACCTGGACTGTGCACATGGACTCTATCTTGAAGAAGGCTCAGCAGCACCTTTATTTCTTGAGGTGCCTCAAACGATGGGATGCCAGTACTTGTGTTGGTGAACTTCTACAGCTGCATCATCGAAAGCATCCTCACCAACGGGATCACCGTGTAGTACAACAACACCTCTTCTCGAGAAAGAAAGGCACTGCAGAGAATGGTGAATGTGGCCCAGAAGATCATCGGCTGTGGTCTCACCAAGATTAAACAGCTCTATGAGGACCACTGCCGTGGTAGAATTCTGACCATCACAGAGGACAGTCACCACCCTGGGCATGAGCTCTTCATCCCACTGCCCTCAGGCAAGAGATACAAAAGCATACGGACACTTACCACTAGATTCTTCAATAGCTTCTATCCACAAGCAGTGCGATTGGGGAACACATTTAGCCATGCCCCTCGGACCACACCTATACCATCTACCTCATTATGATTTCTTATTTATTGCACATCTCCAGTCATTGTTTACATGTCTGCATTGTTTACATTTAAACTGTTTACTTGTTTGCTTGTACATTGTCTACTGTGTGTATATTGTTTGTATATTGTCTTGATGCACTGTCTGCACTTTGTGTTTTTACACCTGTTTTAAAAATCAAGAGACTTTCTGTAAGAATTCCATTGTACCAGTACATGTACCGGTTACATATGGCAATAAAGTTCAAGTTCATGGCATTTTTCAAAGGTTGTCTGTCCACACCTTCAAAGCTCCTTTTCAGACATTAATAATAATACACTTTATTTTATATAGCATCTTAGAAGGTGGCTTCTCAAAGAGCTTTACACAATGACAACAACAATAAAAAACATACGTGATATACACAATGAAAATACACAATTAAAAGAGAAATCCACTCACTCAGATGTAGGATGGTCCTACTCACTGAATATGGTAGGAGCAGGGCCCTTTTAAAGAAGAAGGTTTTGAGTGTACATTTGAAGGAGTTTAGGGAAAGAGACACTCTGATATTCTTAGGAATAGATTTCCTGAGCTTTGGGTCATAAGAAGAGAAGCCCCTGTCACCCATAGAGTGTAGATCGGCTTGGGGGACAGATAAGAGACCAGAATTAGAAGAGCGAAGGTTCCGAGTTGGAGAATAGGAAGATAGTAGCTCAGACAAGTATTGAGGTGCCAAGCCATCCAGAACCTTATAGGTGATCATGAGGATTTTTAAGTCGACATGAAACCTGACAGGAAGCCAGTGCAAGGACTCCAGAATAGGAGTAATGTGATCACTTGCACTACACCTGGTCAGGATTCTGGCTGCCAACTTTTGGACATACTGGAGTTAGTTCAATGTGGCTTTAGAAACCCCAGCAAGTAGTGTGTTTCAATAATCAATTCGGGAGAAGACAAATGTGTTTGCTTTTCAGCAACAGTTAGCAATAACATAGGACATAGTCTGGTGATATTCCTGAGGTGAAAGAATGATGTTTTGACAATACACTGTATTGCACATGTGGTTCAAATGTCAAGCCTGAATGAAAAATCACCCACAAGTTTTTCAGTTTAGACTGAAGCTCAAGTATAGTACAATCCACAGATAGGGTTACAGCATTGGCTTTACAAACTTGATGGGGGTTGCCAATAAGCATGACTCCAATTTACAGTTTATTTACAGTTTAGATGATGGAAATTTTGAGTTATCCATGTTTTTATGTCGGATATGCAATTGGAGAGAATAGAGATCAATGTCACATCAGTGTCAGGTTTGGTATAGATGTAGATTTGAGTTTTGTCAACATAGAAATGATAGTTGAGGACATGTAATTGTAAAAGAAATTCTGGTAACATTTTTCTGTTTAGGGTTATCTTAATTACTTAACTGGCTCCAAGCTAAAAAATGTCCTGTTGGTGCAGGAGAAAAGAGAGGGGGTCTGTGCTTGTCTTCTGGACATAGGTTTGACTGCAAGTCAGACTTGGATGGGGAGAAACTTAGACAGGGTTGTCCCCCAAATTTTGTAGCTGCTATCATGTTATAAATGCTGTGAATGTCAATATTAGTTTATATTCAACAATGTTAACAAAAGTCTAGCTGTATTGTTTTGGTGATCACATGAAAATACAGTGGAGAACTTATAAAACTTTTTTATCTTGGGTATAAGTTACTTCTGTTTACATATGGCCTCTCAGCCTGGCAGTTACAGTAAGTGAGTTCAGTTGCAGTTTGGACAATGATGGTCCAAAGGGTTCTGGAGAGAATCACAAACTGCTCGTGCCAACAACTTCAATATATGATATTACAGGCAGTGATTGGTTGTGCCAACATAAAGTGTAGGGGACATCCTCACCTGGTATGTTCCTGAGTGGTGGTTCATTCTGACTCTATCAGTGGCTTTTTGACAGATGGCCTCTAGTTGGGTTGCCTCCCTCTTGGTGCTGTAGACTGAGAGGCATCAATGTGTGTGAGAGGTGTCTGCATAATGCTAATGTAAGGAGATCAGGTGGTTTATGTAGAGATCAAGACATCCTTCTTATCAAAGTCCTATTTTAGCAACATTTCTAAGAAGCTAAATCAAAGTAAGCCATTTCAGATCATTTTCAGTATATCGCAACAGAAGATATTATCTTTCCAAACACTTAATTACAAGCATCATCATAGTTGTGTTGCTGCAACTATTTGTATTTATATCAATACAAAGTTGTATACTGTATCTGTCCATTGGTTAGTAAAGGAACTACCTATTATATCACTGTTTCACTGGTGAAATTATCTTATTTGTTGCTTCAAATTACAGTACACGACCCAATATACAGTATGTTATAGAAAGACAGACAAGAAAAGACTGTGTATAGCTTATATTGTATATTCTTATTCAATATATATTTTAAACAAGTGATCACTTTATTTCAATGTGCAGTTCACAACACATGGCATCCACGAAATTTTCTTTTAGAGAGCAACTCTGATAGAATTGTCAAGACTGTCAAGGTTAGATGTTATAATAATAATAATTACAGTGCCTTGCGAAAGTATTCGGCCCCCTTGAACTTTTCAACCTTTTGCCACATTTCAGGCTTCAAACATAAAGATATACATTTTTTATTTTATGTGAAGAATCACCAACAAGTGGGACACAATTGTGAAGTGGAACGAAATCTATTGGATTTTTGAAACTTTTTTAACTAATAAAAAAATGAAAAGTGGGGCGTGCAAAATTATTCGGCCCCTTTACTTTCAGTGCAGCAAACTCACTCCAGAAGTTCAGCGAGGATCTCTGAATGATCCAATGTTGTCCTAAATGACTGATGGTGATAAATAGAATCCACCTGTGTGTAATCAAGTCTCTGTATAAATGCACCTGCTCTGTGATAGTCTCAAGGTTCTGTTGAAAGCGCAGAGAGCATCATGAAGACCAAGGAACACACCAGGCAGGTCCGTAATACTGTTGTGGAGAAGTTTAAAGCCGGATTTGGATACAAAAAGATTTCCCAAGCTTCAAACATCCCAAGGAGCACTGTGCAAGCGATCATCTTGAAATGGAAGGAGTATCAGACCACTGAAAATCTACCAAGACCTGGCCGTCCCTCTAAACTTTCAGCTCAGACAAGGAGAAGACTGATCAGAGATGCAGCCAAGAGGCCCATGATCACTCTGGATGAACTGCAGAGAACTACAGCTGAGGTGGGAGAGTCTGTCCATAGGACAACAATCAGTCTTACACTGCACAAATCTGGCCTTTATGGAAGAGTGGCAAGAAGAAAGCCATTTCTCAAAGATATCCATAAAAAGTCTCGTCTAAAGTTTGCCACAAGCCACCTGGGAGACACCCCAAACATGTGGAAGAAGGTGCTCTGGTCAGATGAAACCAAAATCGAACTTTTTGGCCACAATGCAAAACGATATGTTTGGCGTAAAAGCAACACAGCTCATCACCCTCAACACACCATCCCCACTGTCAAACATGGTGGTGGCAGCATCATGGTTTGGGCCTGCTTTTCTTCAGCAGGGACAGGGAAGATGGTTAAAATTGAGGGGAAGATGGATGCAGCCAAATACAGGACCATTCTGGATGAAAACCTGTTGGAGTCTGCAAAAGACCTGAAACTGGGACGGAGATTTATCTTCCAACAAGACAATGATCCCAAACATACAGCAAAATCTACAAAGGAATGGTTCACAAATAAACGTATCCAGGTGTTTGAATGGCCAAGTCAAAGTCCAGACCTGAATCCAATCGAGAATCTGTGGAAAGAGCTGAAAACTGCTGTTCACAAACGCTCTCCATCCAACCTCACTGAGCTCGAGCTGTTTTGCAAGGAAGAATGGGCAAGAATTTCAGTCTCTCGATGTGCAAAACTGATAGAGACATACCCCAAGCGACTTGCAGCTGTAATCGCAGCAAAAGGTGGCTCTACAAAGTATTAACGCAAGGGGGCCGAATAATTTTGCACGCCCCACTTTTCATTTTTTTTATTAGTTAAAAAAGTTTCAAAAATCCAATAGATTTCGTTCCACTTCACAATCGTGTCCCACTTGTTGGTGATTCTTCACATAAAATAAAACATTTATATCTTTATGTTTGAAGCCTGAAATGTGGCAAAAGGTTGAAAAGTTCAAGGGGGCCGAATACTTTCGCAAGGCACTGTATAATAATTGCTTACACTTATATAGCGCTTTTCTGGACACTCCACTCAAAGCGCTTTACAGGTAATGGGGTCTCCCCTCCACCACCACCAATGTGCAGCATCCACTTGGATGATGCGACGGCAGCCATAGTGCGCCAGAACGCTCACCACACATCAGCTATCAGTGGGGAGGAGAGCAGAGTAATGAAGCCAATTCATAGATGGGAATTATTAGGAGGCCATGATTGGTTAGGGCCAATGGGAAATTTGGCCAGGACGTCGGGGTTATACCCCTACTCTTTTCGAGAAACGCCCTGGGATTTTTAATGACCACAGAGAGTCAGGACCTCGGTTTTACATCTCATCCGAAGGACGGCACCTGTTTACAGTATAGTGTCCCCATCACTATACTGGGGCATTAGGACCCACGTGGACCACAGGGTGAGCGCCCCCTGCTGGCCCCACTAACACCTCTTCCAGCAGCAACCTTAGTTTTTCCCAGGAGGTCTCTCATCCAGGTACTGACCAGGCTCACACCTGCTTAGCTTCAGTGGGTTGCCAGTTGTGAGTTGCAGGGTGATATGGCTGCTGGCATATGAAAATTTATGAAATTTGGATTTGCGAAAGTTCACATTGAAAAAGATGAACTAGCTAAGGTATATGGAACCAAACAAAGTGGCCCTTTTCTTTGTATGTGGATGTAACTATATTTCTCTTTATCCACAAGATGCCAAAAATCACAATTAGATTGCCTTGATTTCAATTGAATGTCATTTTGCAGATTGATTCAATCTCCATCCAATCTCTCGCATTTTCCTATTTTGCACTTGCTGTATACAAAGGTTAAGTTTTGATTTAAAGCTTTCATAGCACTAATCATATCTGTAGCTGTCTTTTGTTTCTCTGCAATTCATTGGCCAGGCTGTTCAATTTGTCTGGCACAGCTGTTAGAAATGCCAAGTCAAAGCAGTCAGGCAATATCTGATATTTTGGTAGTATTTTCATTTCTTGACTCTGTGAATATCTTTGATTTCTAATACAAGTTAAAGAAATCAATGCAACATTTTAAGTTAACAGACCTGAGCATGCAGTAAAAGTGCACAATACTTGGATACTTACTTCACCATGAGATCTTATGGTGCTGTAAGGATTTGATGTAATTAAACCCTAAAACATTGGTACAAATTGCTTATTACTTTAGTCATTATGTGAAGTGAGCATCCCCAAGAGGCATGCTCCTACAGTAATTTATGGGTCATTCTGGTGGGTCTGGTGGGGATGTGAAGTGAGCATCCCCAAGAGGCATGCTCCTACAGTAATTTATGGGTCATTCTGGTGGGTCAGGGGATTTATGACATGTGACCTCTAGCTTAGGTCTGAGACCAGATGTGCCATCCTCTTGGAGCAACAGACTGAGAAGTGTCTATGTGTGTGAGAGGTGCCAGTTTATTGGCTAATTGTACAGTGATACTTCAGGAAATGACGGAAACTGGGCTTTACTTTGTAATTTACAGTGAAGATTGAATAATAGCTTTCAAATTAGCACATTATTTTTGCAAAATAATTCTTAATCTATTACAGTATATACTGTATTCAGTATGTACAATATATACAGTCATGTGAAAAAGAAAGTACACCATCTTTCAATTCTATGGTTTTATATATCAGGACATAACAAAAAATAATCTGGTCCTTACCAGGTCCTAAAATTAGGTCAATCAAACCTCAGGTGATAAACAACACAACAGATTCCTCTATGGACAGTAATTATTTATTTAACAAAAAATTAGCCAACATGCAGGAGCCATGTGTGAAAAACTAAGTACAACCCATGATTCAGTAGCTTGTAGAACCACCTTTAGCAGCAATAACTTGAAGTAATCGTTTTCTGTATGAGTTTATCAGTCTTTCACATAGTTTTGAAGGATTTTTGTCCTACTCTTCTTTACAACATTGCTTCAGTTCATTGGTGTTTGAGGGTATTTGTTTATGCACAGCTCTCTTAAGGTCCCACCACAGCATGGGATCATTGTCCTGTTGCATGACCCAATTTCTGCCAAGCTTTATCTGTTGGACAGATGGCCTCACATTTGTAGAATACTTTGGTATAAAGAGGAGTTCATGGTCGACTCGATGACTGCAAGGTGCCCAGGTCCTGTGGCTGCAAAACAAGCCCAAATCATCACCCCTCCAACACTGTGCTTGACGGTGTTTGTGGTTACAGTATGTGTGTTTGGTTTGGCCAAACATGGCGTTGTGTATAATGACCAAACATCTCCACCTTGGTCTCGTTTGTCCAAAGGCTAATTATTGGCTAATTATGCAGCTACTCTTCTTACCAAGGTACAAAAATGGGGATTGGTTGACAGAATCGCAGACTTATTTTTTGAATTCTGTAAAAACACATTTTCTTTATGTTGAAAATGAGC
Source organism: Lepisosteus platostomus (assembly GCF_059453375.1). Taxonomy (NCBI): domain Eukaryota; kingdom Metazoa; phylum Chordata; class Actinopteri; order Semionotiformes; family Lepisosteidae; genus Lepisosteus; species Lepisosteus platostomus. Next base: position 28,692,324 of record NC_142616.1, on the reverse strand, counting down.
ACCTAAAACAGATGCTACTGTTAACTCTTTAATTTTCTTCAGTGGTTTAATAAAATATGCTTGCTTTGTCTGTGATGCTGCTTTCATTTCACTTATTTTTTTGAGCTCAGGCAACTTCCTGCAGGAAAATCTTTCTCAAAATCCTTAGGCACTGTAGAAAAATGCTTGTACACGTTGCTCTTTTTTTCTGATGTCAACTCTCACACCCTAGATGCACTTGTCTTTAACACACATGAAAGAATAAACTGACTTTCCACTCTTGATGAAAATAGACCTTTTGCAGGGGTAAGCCCTGATAGGAGTGGTCCTTGAGAGCCAGGTTCCTGCAGGTTTCAATTAGCACCTGATTAAAATCAGGAAAACATGTAGCCGATTTGACTTTTATCTGCATAATTGGTTCACTTAATTCCCTGCTGTACAGCATTTTGTTCTTCTAATTGTGTTTTATTTTTATTTTCTAGATACAGTGCTTATACAGCCTTTTGTCTGCCTATACAGGGCTTTGTTCCCCCAGTACACCATTTTGATGTCCCAGTATAGTATGTTTTTGCTATATAGCATTTTGTTTTCCTTATTCAGCTTTGGCCTCTATAGCGTATACTCTCTCTTCCTACAATATGCAATGTTGCAATGTTGTGACCTCCCTACTGTACAGTATATAGCATATTTCTTTTCCTTTAAAACAACATCTTGTGTGCAACAATTTTACTTGTGACTTGACAAAATTTTGGTATCCCGCTGTTTGTTCTCACCATTTTGTTCTTCCTTTGCAGCCATTTGAAAAAGATATATGTAACCACAATAATGTTCTTCACTGGTCAAGAAAAAAAATATTGTTATACCTCTAACATTGTTTGAGTTTCTTAATTATTTTTTTTTTTGAGAACTGTACTGTAACTCTCACATCATTAAACATACAGTACACAATTGTCTTCAGTTCAAGCAAAAAAAATATTCTCTTCCTTATCTTGATGAAAATAAAATTATTTTTTGTTGTGCATTTTCTCTCACATGTTTTTAGTCTATTTAATAATTTCCCTGTTCCTCAATTAATTTGGCACTTCTGTCCCCTGACACTATTCTTTAACTGGATCTGGATAACAAATTCCTTTTGAACACAACTCCCCCTTAGAGTTTCTGCCTCTCACAGACAATCACCAACTCCCATCTCCATAGTTACTTCTCATTCCACTCCTTCATACCACAGTGTCCACAGCAGTCTGCACCTTTACTTGGCTCCCAGCCCAACACCTCCTCCATCTCACTAATCTGTACCCAGCTCATCTTCTCCAAAACAGTCACCACAGTCCTGGCTCTCTTACCTTTTATTATCTTTCACCAGTTCACGATTTTTTTCGTTAGATTTTGCCTAACAACACAATAAAATAATTAACGTTACTTGACTAATGCAGAATTCACTTTGGATCCCGGCCTTACTTACTGTCTTCCCAGATGAAATGGGACATATCAGCCAGGTTTATATAAGCCCAAAATGGAAGCCGCGAGATTAATGTAACATGGCATTTTTTCGCTGACAGGTGTACTATAGTCTGTCGAATTTTATAGCGAAACATATTATAAAAATGCTGGAATATTCTGTAACTACTGTTGCTATCCTGTCTGCTAGCACTGACAGTTCTGATTGCCGTATCATTTCTAAATATGAGATTCCTTTATGCAGTGCAACAGCTCAAAAACAGACATTGGGAAATGAGCCTCACCCAGGCGTATCAGTGGACAAATTTACTGTCTTGAAAGGTTTTGTCTTTTCAGCAGCAGCGTTAACTCCAAGTCATATAAATAAAATTGTGCTGTTACTAATGCAGCTCTTGTGCACTGCAAAAGTTCTTCTTTCCTAAAGTCCTTTTTTCCGAAGAATTATGATAACTAAACACAGTCCAGCTCATTTGCACACCCGTGGACGTTGATACAGATGGACTTTGTGGAAAATATTTCAATAAGATTTTAATGAAGACACATTTGAATTAGGAACTGAGAGGAAATAGATTTCTTTTTTTTTATTTTCCAGAACAGCAAATTCCTATCTCAGCATGAGCAGTGGCATGATTAACATGTTATTGATGTTTTCAATTAATTTCCTATCACCTCAGTTAAGCTCTAGTCCATTCCTACTGGGTCACCTAAATACAATTTGTCTAATAAAGATGTTCTGTTTCACACTAATTTGGTTACAGAAGGTAATCAGATGCTTGGTCAGAGAATTTTCTTCCTGTTTTCTTTTTTATGTGCTTAAATTTGCAGCTCTGTATTATGAAAACAGTCAAACAGTATGTGTAGCTAGTAATACTGTATATGCAGATAACATAAAGGAGGAATTATCAAAGAAAAACTGTACAACATGCTCAGATATCCAACTGTATAGCTAACAGATGATTTAATAGGAGACATTTGAAGGGTGACCCCTAGGTGTTTGAAGGGCATGTTGTTGATTGCATGACAGTTATGCTGTTTGACACAAATTAACCCTATTAGCAAGAAGTACAGGTCACAGATAATGTATTAATGGGAGAAACTAACACATCAGGGTAATACTAAGACATTATTTCCACTACGTCTTTGTTTTATAAGTGTCAGTGGGTAAATCACAGGTCTGTGATGCAAATTGTGATGCGTCGGATGAAATTTGCTAATTTAGAAAATTTAATATCTCCATCATAATCTGGAATTACCTGACAAACATTTTAGTATATTGCTGGGCATTTAAAATTGACTACAAAGAATGCATAATTATTTTGGAATATTTTGACTTAATAACAAAGCTCAGAGCTTGAAATTGGCTTGTACATCACCATCAAATTGAGCAGAAAAAAACACATTAGCTGTCGTTATTAACTAGAATCAACAACATCCACAGAACTGAAATATTAATGTTGTAATTCCCAGTTAATAAGCCATCAAGTCAAGTCCAGAGCAGTAAAAGCAAAGCCTATTGGCACACTGAAATCATTGCAGCTATTTGAACTGTAATGGTCTTGATGTGATTGTATAAACACATTCCCGCAGTGCCCGTGTGTTGCTAGGCCACAAAAAGGCCCTAAAAGGATTCTCAAAGAGCTCTTAATGTTCAATTTAAAAGCAATAATTCCAAAAAGCTTGAATGATGTATAAGGACAGTTGTCATCTGCATGATAAAGCATGACAGCCAGGGTTTTAGACATAAAAATGTTTTGACATTATTTTAGGCTTGCCTATGTCTAAATAAACAACCTGTGGAATATACAGTCTCATCGAAGGGCCTGCATTTACAATGTCTCTTAATCACCATGTTTTTGGTATTGATGATGATGATGATGACGATGATGATGATGATTATTATTATTATGATGATGATGATGATGATGATGATGATGATGATGATGATGATGATGTAAGATTGTTAATTGTATGCCAATGGATGTAAAGATACTTTCATAAACAAATATTCTGCAATAAGTGTACAGTATCTCAATGTCTTCTGTTTGAGAGCAAATGGGATATAAAGTCCTGGTTTTAAGGAAGGAACAATGAGCTGATCCCATATGCTGGGCTAAAAAGGATTAATGGCCTATATGACAAAAGCTTTTCTTTTGCATAATTGAAAAACGGAATGGTGTATTCTTGACAAATTATAGACATATTTTAATGGATAAAAAGAAAATATGTAATAAAACTTAAATTATGGCTCAAATGAAATCATGAATAAATTAGGTTGATGGAAATTGTTCAAAAATGTAAAATCAGACATGTATAATTTATTTATGGAAAATGCACCTGACCTATCAATTACCTGTTTTGTTGTCATACATTAATGTTTTAACATGTTATTAGCATCATACATTGAGAATGCAATGACTCTAACAATGGAGACACAAGATAATTATTCCAATATTCCAATTTTGTTCTTGGCTTTTGAAATACATCCATTTTCTTTAAGTTCCTATTAAATACAATCTATGTAACCACCTAGGGCATATCAATGAAAAAATATTAAGAAAGATTCTACCAGGCTTCCAGAAATCAGTTTGGTAGTGGTATGCCTAAGATTTTCTCTGGTTTACCAAAATGCAGTAGTCAGAGAATTAATGCAGTTGGGTACCTGTTTCTCTAACCCTTATGTACATCTTCCAAATGACTTGAAGTACTGCTCATACCATCTTACAGTATCAGCAATGTATTAGAACAGATACTGATTCTGGCATGAATATTGGAAACATGAATGATTAATTCTAAAGGCATTTCTGCATAACTAACATCACCTCCTCTGCTCCCCCCTCCCTCAACACACAACAAATTGGCCACACTTAATATTTATGTATTAGTCTTTATTTCAAAGCAGCCTTTCATTTATCATCTTCAAATAAATATCTGTAAAATCACGTTTCAATTGCTTTCAATTGTACCCAGACTTCTTTTTTCAATATGGAAAAAATATTTTTTTTATGTTAAAAAAAACTGAAACAGCTTTCAGGCCTTTTGGCAAGATATTATTTTATATAAAATGATTTTCAATGGATAAAAAATAATCTCTTTTGTTGTTTAATGATAGGATTGATGCAGCTTTCCAGACATTTTGGCAGGAGTTCCACTGACTGAAAAAGAATTCTAAGGGGAGGGGGGGTATGAAATATAGAACCTATTATATCCCACAGCTAATTCTTTATATGATGCCTAGAGTTAACAATGCCTGTTCATTTGTTGTTGTGAAGTACTTCTCCCATGAACCTGTATAGACAGGCATAAAACATGTCAGCAAAAACATCTCAGTGGCTGAACAGAAGATCTTAAGCAGGCCCAAAATCACAGTATCACAGCACAGAGGTGGACAATCCTACTAAAAGGCTAAGGATGGTGTATTTTGACTGTATTGGTTTAAACAGCAGTGATTGTGTTATTTGGAGTTCTCAACACCAAGTTACAAAAAGGGAAACGAACTGTCACTGTCTACACAATGCAGATTACCCAAAAGCACCATTCAACTTTTATAACATTCTTCTAAACACGTCAAATGTCCTTGGAGCAGAAGGGTGTATTGACTATACAACTGGCACTGGAAGCTGACGAAATGGGTATCAAAGATGACAACTGCTACCGTCAATCTTGTAAATTAAGTAAATTTCATATAACTACTTCAATATTAATCCAATCCAAAGTACGTTATCATTTTTTGTGCAAGAGAAAGAGAGTGTTCCCATTGTTGTTCCATTAATAAAATCACTTAGTACAAGTATATAGGTTTGTGTTAACAAAAATTCTTAATACTGTGTCTTAATACTTAATAATCTGCTGTACAGTTTTTAGAAAAAAATTCAAGTTAAAATTTAGAATTCTTTACATTTTAAATTCATTCCTGCCATAACACTGTCTATCCCGATGTCGGATCTCAGACAAAGCAGTGCAACATCTGGTACTGCTTTGGGATGGGGGGCCTTTGAACAGGTAGGTGCTACACTAAAGTGGTGGTCAAAGGATATACTCAAATTGTTCTATTGAAAGCTGATATAGAAACTCTAGCAGTAAGAAAGCCAGTTTTAATTTATTTGTTTCCACTGGTGTATTGTGTTCTGTATGAATCTGCCCAGAACAGATTAACAACTAAAAAACAATAGAGGTCATTTCTTATTAATTCACATCTAATTAACGTGTCCTGAACACATGGGACGCATAAAAAGTCAATGGTATTTGAGTTCCTCACCTCAGTGATTCTTTTAAGAGCTGCCACTAGCACATCCTCAACTGCTGGACTGCCCTTTATACTTCATGTGAACAAAGTGTTTTACATACTGTACATTTATGTATTAGGCTTATGTGTTAGATGTAATATCTAGGTTTGTACATTTTCTGCTAAAATATCAAACAGTATAAATACTTGAGATTGTTTGCTATTTAGAGATGTGGTAGAATCTTGGTGCAACACTTATTGTTAAAATGTGTGACCAGATTAGATTACTAGATTACTGAATTGAGGCAGGTACAAAAGGTCACATAAGCATAGCCACAATAGAATAGAACTGATCATGTTATATCTGATACACTGGCACTCTATGATAGCTTGTCTGGATGAACAGCAAGGAACAAGGTCAAACATATTACCATAACATAATACAGTATGTGGTACCTAGAGACAACCATTAAATTGTGTTGAGAATTTAAAATTTGTTTTGTTCATATTTTATGCAAACCCATTATCTGAATGTGTGTCTTGCCTATGTATTAGTGTTCTTAATTAGTTGTACCAGTTAATGTTATGATTTGCAGTGAATTCTAATGAATTATTCAGTTCCAAAACAGATAAAAGCCAGGCAAGTCTGTTTCCTGAGGAAGGGTTTTTAATACCGAAGATTGTCTGACAATAATCCAGCACTTTCTGGTTACTGCATTTACAGAATTGGTTTAGAATTACATCACATTGCTTACAAGATGACAGAAAGTGCTATGATTAAAGGTAATTCATTGTTTGAATGCTTTATGACACAACGCAATGCAATCTGATGACAACTTTGCTGAGAGGACTGCACTAGATCAGGAAGAAATCTGTAATCAGTTATGTGATTCTTTTTTTTTCTATTCAACTGATTCCATTCAAGAGAGTCCTCTACAAAAACACAAAAAATAATTATAATGCTTAATAGAACCACCTTATCGCAACGCCGTCTGGATTTCAGAAAACATAGGTTGAGTTGTAGATTATGTAGAGACTTCCTTTTAGTGGGAAATAAGATGTTAAAGATAGTACAGATATCCAAGGGTAGATTAAGCCTTTGGCCTTGGAGATTTTGAGAAGACAAGTAATTCATATTTTTAGTAATTTATTAACAAAATGATATAATTTAGGAATTCCCAGCTGTATCAGGAAAACCTATGCAGGTGCTCCCTTTATGTAGACCAGATTGGGGCTGAATAGATAATAAGGAGAAGGTTGTTTAGAGACACTGTATATTTGCAGTGTAACAACCCAATATACAGTACTGTATGAGCAGGATTATGAGCAGTTTTTAAATGCAGTTTTCTTCAATAGTATTCACCAGCTTCTGTTACCATGAATAGCTGTTGTTTATGTGCTCTTTGCAGTACAGGATATTTCATTTGGTATGTCTTCATTAAATATTTAATAATTTGTCTTGTTTTGTTTTCTGTTATTATCTGTACTTAAAAGTGATTGTAAAAAGATCAATGAGCTAAAAGTGAGATGTACTAAGCAGATTTCAGAAATGTCCTAAAGCAGTGGCTAATGTAATAACAGGTGGTATTTGGAAACTAAAGATCAACACCATTGTTTTTCTGTGCTATTCTTTTGAAGATTATTAAAGGTAATTAATTCTGACAGTATGTGGCCAGTTTCATTTTCAACTTCGTTACAGTCTGATTGAAAATTGAGTTATATTAATTATCCTGCTGCATTACTGTCCAAAATGGATGCAGAAACATCATTTTTTACTACTCTGACAATGCAGACCACAAAGCAAAAAAGATAGCAAGTGTAGTGTGTTTTGAGTATAAGTTATGTTGTGTCCAACAAAGGAGACACAATCCAGGTGTGTATGAAGCAGGCATTACCTTTACTACATATGCATATGGGAGCCAAAGTCGATAAAGCACTGACACAATTCACTGATACAAAAGGACAGATTTTATACAAAATCACAAACAGAAAACCCACCCAGAACAGTTTCAGTACAATTCCATGCCATATATGGTGTAAACCCAAGGCTGCTGGCCTTGGTACGTGATAAACTGTAAGAATATTCTTGGGTTCCTTTATTTATTGTTTAAGCAGACAGTATGTACTTGTAGATTTTGTTAATCATGTTTTAAGCAGATTTTGGGCGCTCCCAGTTTTGGTCAGGCTGCCCGAAGCTGGCTCTGCCCTTCACGTTCCAGGCGCGTAGCCAGCTCACACTTAAGTTGCAGTTAGTCATTTTCCATTATTCTAGCAGGATACAGTAGTTAGTAAATGATGTTAGTAAATTATTTACACAGTAAAAGCAAAAAAGGATGAAATAAGAGAAATAATTGTTTGATCCCTCAGTTAGAAGAGGTAAAAAAATGGCTTTATTATACTGTACAGTATATCGTATTGTATAGGGTTGTAGTGGTCAGGGTTCTAGATCCATACCAGGAAGGTTGTAGGTTCAAATCCTACAGTAGTTATAATACTGCTGTTGTAAGCTTGAGAAAGGGTCCATAATATGCATAAGAAGTTGGAAAGCAATTGTTAGAGAATGTTACGACCCCAAGTGTCTAGGGGTAAAGGGGTGTAACATTTATTATAGCTTTTGGAAGCAGGTGGGTTTTGGTGAGGGACTAGGAAGCGTGATAACAAGGGGAAGGAACTAGAGCGGTGCCAAAGGAAAGAAAATAAACAAAATGGAGCTGGCTAGGAAAGTGAGGGAAAGCTAATCTGACTACTAAAGAAAACCCGAAACACATGGTCTTCGGCTTCTTCAACACCCTAACTAACCTCCACTGACTACCCAAAACCATAAAAGACAAATGGCACTCACCCATACTAAACTAGTGTACTAATACAAAGTCAACTAAGTGTGTAAAGTGAGCCCAACAACCTAAACTAACCTTACTGTATATACAAAAGTTCACACAAAAATACAAATGAACAAGGAATACAAATAAGGGGAAACAAGAGTAATCAACAGGAACAGGGTACAAAAGAACACAAAGGTTGAACATGTAGCACATTAGGGCAAGGTAATGGCAAAACAAGGATAAACACACAAACAAACGAAAGTACAAAGAAACTAACAGAAAATGAACAAAACAACAAAGCCGAAGCTATACGAAAATACAACACACAAAGCAAAACAAAACAAACCAACGAAGCCGAAGCAATAACCAGAAGTGAAGCGAAGCGATAAAAACCAAACGGGACCAAAGTCAAACGAAAGGCCTCTCTTTGCTGAGAGCCTCCATGTTATATGCTGAATAAGATGTGTTCTGATTGACTGAGAGCTAATTGATGATGACGTCATACTGAAAGTGTGATGTAATGGTGGGCCAATGGGGAAGGGAGAACAATCAAGGGTCAGCAGTGTGGACATAACAGAAAAAACACACACTGAACACACACTGGGACATAACAGAGAAAGGCGATGCTTCCGATTTTGATTAATTGTAAAACAATATTTAGAAAATATGACAAAGAATCACAAGGATTACTTTAATTTGAATGTAGTGTTCCCTATAATTTTTGCACCATTAATGATCACTACATTTCACTGCAAATACTGTAGTTCTATTACCATATGAACAGAACTGAAAGGGTTAAAAATGTTTAAACTAGTTTGATATTCCATATATATTGTATATATAGGCTGAGAAATGTTGATAAAGTTTCAATCTAAGTGATAGAATTCTCCGCGAAGTCCATGTAAATGTTATATGTTCAAATGCCTTTTCAGGATTTGAAAGAACAGTTAGGCTAGGTCTAAATTGTCCCTAGCAACAAACCTTGGCTTAAGTATTTGTCTTGTTTTATTAGATGTAAATGTCCTCTTTATTTCCCCTTTCAACCAGTTTATCTATTACACCATGCAATTTAATTACAATAATTTTTCTTAGTATTTTATAATCAGTTATATTTAAAAATGGAAAGCAAATGTGGCTTTATAATATCCTTGCTTGGTTTAGGAATGACGTGTATTGGGTTGATGGGAATAGTTTATTTTCATGAAAAGAAAAGAGAAAACAATCTGTAAAAATGGGGAAGAGGGAATCTGTTTTCATTTTCTAGAATTCTGATCAAAGGTCATCATCACCCGGGTTTTTACTTTTTAAGAAAATGGTGTTAAAAAGAAACCTAGTTTTCTTTAGTGAAAAGAAAAAAAACTTTAGTGAAAAGGTAATATAAAAAGCTTAATGCATATATAGTTGGAAAGTATATAAACCACGTTAAACCAGTTACCTTGGATTTTACATCAACCTGGTGCAGCATTCTTTATCAATTAATCATGAACAAGATCTATCAGCAACTGTGTGTTTCTGTTTTCACAATGGATACAATAATTATTTGATAATTGTCAGTTAAGATACTATTGCATTTTTCTTTAGATATTCATCAGTCTAGGAGAAGCAAGAAACGTCTTAAATTAGAAGAACATTAATAGCATTATTTATTTATGTCTTGGTGAAAACAAGTGAAGCATCCTTAATACAATTTGATTGGATGGTGTTTCCTTCAAGATTATCATTCTTAGTATTGTATTAAGAAAATGCCACACCAAAAAAGATATTTTGACCAAAATTAAGTTATGAAAAGACTATTCTTACAGGTACCAATAACTGCTCTTTACTTAATGATTGCATATGGTTGAAAACTATTCTAAGTGATTGCATATAGTACATGGAAGAATGAGACAATAAAAACAATAGAAAATGAGACAAATTCTTCAGGTTATACTGTATAATGAGAATATGGGCTCAATAAAAGGAATCCTCCAACTGAATCTCCACTTTCAGCTCCAAAAGCCCTTCTTTTAGGCACATACGGAGAGGACTGCAGTGTACAGTTTGTGATAGTACTACTCTCTGCAGATCCTCCCCCTCTCATTTGCTCAGGGTATATTTTACTTCATACTTGTTGGGAATAATATGAAGAGACAATCCAGATATAAGTATAGCACTGAGTGTGCTGATGTTCCCTTCAGAGTATGACATTTGTGGTACTATTTTGTGATTTATCACAGGCAGTGGTAATCTCTTGCTTTAAGCCCAGATACTATCAATATATTACTTGATTTTCAGCATACAATCTCCTTTATAGGGATTCTCTGTAGTCCTCTGCTTGATTCAAAAAAAATGTTTAAAGCCCTTGGCTTATATATTGAATGTTGAGGAAATCCAGGCTTGGAATCATTCCCCTATCATGTTAAACAGGATGCTTTCAAATCATCTTGGATGATTTAAGATTTTTCCTGCACCATCACTGACACCAGTAATAATGTTCTAGTTACATGCTCATTTGCCAAAACATTTTGGCTTGAACAATCCTGCACATACTGAGTTGCACAAGGAGGTGTAGTTGAAGAACACTTATATAGAGTCAAGTGAAAAAGAAAGTACACCCTCTTTCAATTCTATGGTTTTATATATCAGGACATACAGTAACAAAAAATATTTTCGTCCTTACCAGGTCCTAAAATTAGGTCAGTCTAACCTCAGGTGATAAACAACACAACAGATTCCACTATGTAATTATTTATTTAACAAAAAATTAGCCAACATGCAGAAGCCATGTGTGAAAACCTAAGTACACCCCATGATTCAGTAGCTTTTAGAACCACCTTTAGCAGCAATAACTTGAAGTAATCATTTTCTGTACGAGTTTATCAGTCTCTCACATCATTTTGGAGGATTTTTGTCCCACTCTTCTTTACAACATTGCTTCAGTTCATTGATGTTTGAGGGTATTTGTTTATGCACAGCTCTCTTAAGGTCCCGCCACAGAAACCTCAATGTGGTTGGGATCTAGACTTTGACTTGGCCATTCCAACACTTTTTTTTCTTTTTCAGCCATTCAGTTGTAGATTTGCTGGTGTGCTTGGGATCATTGTCCTGTTGCATGACCCAATTTCGGCCAAGCTTTAGCTGTCGGACAGATGGCCTCACATTTGACTCTAGAATACTTTGGTATAAAGAGGAGTTCATGGTTGACTCGATGACTGCAAGGTGCCCAGGTCCTGTAGCTGGATGGGAGACCTCCTGGGAAAAACTAAGGTTGCTGCTGGAAGAGGTGTTAGTGGGGCCAGCAGGGGGCACTCACCCTACGGTCCATGTGGGTCCTAATGCCCCAGTATAGTGACGGGGACACTATACTGTGAACAGGCGCCATCCTTCTGATGAGATGTAAAACCGAGGTCCTGACTCTCTGTGGTCATTAAAAATCCCATATTTGGTGGTGGAGGGGAGTCCCCATTACCTGTAACGCGCTTTGAGTGGAGTGTCCAGAAAAGAGCTATATAAGTGTAAGCAATTATTATTAATTCCTGTGGAAGCAGTGAGGGTGTACTTTTTTCCCACATGGTTTCTGCATTTTGGCTTACTTTTTGTTGAATAAATAATAACATAATGAAATCTGTTATGTGTTGTCTCTTATCTGAGGCTAGATTTGTCTAATTATAGAGGTTGGTGAGGACCAGACAATTGTTATTTATGCCCTGAGATGTAAAACCATTAAATTGAAAGAAGGTGTACTTTCTTTTTCCGGTGACTGTACAAACTTCAATTCTCATACACATTCCATGGCAGAACACAGCACATATTAATGGCGGATGTTTCCATAACTATTTCAATGCATTACAAATCTTGGTTTGTGAACACATATTGACAGAAAGCGGTTGCAGAAATAATAATAAAAAATAATAAATGCTACACAGCTGTAGGCTTTCATTTTCCTCGTCATATCCTTTCTGATTGTTTTTGTCACTACAAGATCACTGAGCACTTCTTTAGTCGGCATCTATGTGCACAAATGACATTTGTCTTGCCAGATATTCTCTTTTATAACCTTTTAGTTAAAGGTTGACTTGAAGTAGATTTTTAAAAGAATATCAGGCTATACTTGTCCCTTTATTTTTCCAACCATAAGAGAAGTAAGAATGGATGTTTCAAGAACTGTATTTTGTACAGATCTGTAAATAGAAATTGCAGTCAATTATATGGAAGTGAAATTTGTCTTGAGGAGGTGACTATTTTTTATATGATGATGGAAATAAATCTTGAATGCTTTCGCTCCCTGCTGTTAACAGAGATCATGCTAAGCGCCGGGAATGGAAGAAAGCACAGTATGACACATGCAAAGGTAAATGAGCTTATAGATTTGGTCCAGCGGGTTAGCTGAAATGCCGCTAAACTCATCTGGCTTTATTCAAACTACATCTCAGCCTGCAAGAACCAAGAGAGTAAAGATCACATTCCTAGGAATGAAGTTGGATTTTTTAATATTAATTATATGCCTTACTGAGCACTGACAAAGCAAGCTGTGCTACTCTATGCAGCACAATTAATCACAGATGCCAGACCATTTTATCTTTAAACATTTATTGTAGGTTTTGTACCTTTCTGCTGTGGATGTGAGGGAGCAGAAGTGTGGAGGGACTGTGCTGTAAACACAGGTACTAAGCATACTGGAAATCACATCATGCTCACAAATTAGCCCTCTGTTTTAAGCAGAAATAAGAAACCAGTCTCTGCTTCACCTTGCCCCAGGGCCAGCTTCAGGCCCAGGTCTACCTTGATCAGCCCATCCTGTTCATGAAAAGCCATATAAAAAACAAAGAGACATTTACCATGTATGCAAATGAAAAATCTGGTGATAAAAATTGAATTTCGAAAGTTGGACAACCGTCTTCAGGAAACACAGAAACATTTCCATATAAAAAACTGCCTGTTTTATTTTATCATTTCAGTATGGACAATATGGAGTATTGAAAATTGGACATCTACAGAGAATTAAGTGACAAAGTTTTTCATAACAATATAAATATAACAATATAAATATAGTATTCAAAGTACTTTATACAGTACATGACAATCATCACATTTTTAACGAAAATGCTTATTAACAAAAATATTTGTAATTTTCTGTTAGTTCTTTAATTAGTAATTAGCTTCAGAGTATAGAATTGTTACATTTTGTCATGGACCTATCTGGAACTGGGAGAATGTTTAAGTCTGCTATATTTGTGGCAGACAAATTAATTTGTACTTTAAGTAAAAAACTTATTCTATTATTCTATTCTGTGATTCATGGTTCCATACCAAGCAATATAATGCAAAATTTTAATAGTCTAGTAATAATCTAGTTTTAGATTGTACCTGATTCATAAACCAGGTAAATAAAAGACCAAATCTCTATCAGAAATGTAATATTGCAAAACAATATAACACTAAAATGAATTTAACACTACTGTATATATTTTGCACATTTCACAGTGATTGCTGAGTATAGAACTGTGAAAGAGCAATGTTAAGACTAAAGAGTATTTTTTTTTCCAGAATCTTTGTGAAAGACAAAGTTCATGATTCTATAGCTCACAAATATATTTCCTCCTGAATTTTACTTCTTACTGACTGGATTTGACATTATGGTTAAGGAAAGATCTGAAATACATATTTTCTTTCATGAGTTTGTTCATATCAGAAAAATGTATTTAATAAAAAAATTGAAAACTGACTCTCATTTTATCATTGGGAAATCCACTTTATTTGTGAAACTGTATTTCAATGTATACTGCCCTTAGAAATAAAAATAAAATCATGTCCTTAATAGGAATAGGCAATAGTATCTTACAGAACAAATATTCTGAAATGAAAGGTGAAGCAAGAAGAGCCGCTAAATGGGGTTATTGGTAAGAAAAAGAGCATGTTTTTCTTAATGATACTTCCTGTCATTTTATTTCCCCTCTATATTGGAAATGTCATCCCTGCAAATTAATGTACATTTCCTTTCTTTTCTTTTAAAAAAAGATAAACAATATTGCAATGTCGGAGTCATCTGTTGTTGAGGAGATTAAGAAAGGATTAAGGCTTTTTTCCTCTGCAATCATTTTGTGATTTTCAATAACAGTTTCATCTTGTCTATGAAAATGGTTCATAATGTACATGGGAGATCGTGGGGCCTGGCAATGGTTTGTGCATTAGGGATTAGTCACCTCCTTTTTAAAGGCCCATTTACAAATGTGGCATTAGTGAGCACACTACTTTAAAACCAACCGCCTTTTTCGCTCAGACATGATAATAAAGTCCACTTGATGGATTTTCCAGCACTAATAACTAAAAAAAAAAACCACAATATTTATGTCTTGTGTAGTTCTCTTTGTCTTAGTAATAATCTAGACCTATTCCTAACTGACCTGCCTGCTGTTCTCTGCTTTTGCTGGCCAGTTGTTGGCACAAGTAGTTCATTCATCAAAATAGATCATGAAAAGATTATTCTTATATGGGACATTGTGATCCATCCTAGGTCTTTTGGGGAACGTTTGCAGAAAGTGATAGAATGAAAGACGAAGAATTGCTAGAGATCGAAACTGAACCTCATCCTCATGTCTAAGGGCAGCTGGCTTCATTTTCCTGGTGCTGTCTGGATAAATAGACAGAGATATGGTCTGTAATGCCATTTTATAAATTAAGAGGAAATTAAATCCTCGAGTAGTCTTCCTGGCAGGTAAAAGCACCTATCTGCATAATAAAAGACATGCGGTCTAAAACATGTCCCTACAGTCTCACAAACAAAGCCAGTCATTTTCATAAAACAATGGTGTATTGCTGCTGAAGGTGTGAGAATCTGGGCTTTGTAACTTACTTTAACTGCACACAGCAGCTTCATTATAATGGTTTTGTAAAGGATAACAATAGTACTCATCTAACCCCACATTTAAACATGACAAAACTATACATTGACAATAATGAATGACAAAATAAGAGATTCAGTATTATACAATGTTGTCTTCTGTATATTATAAGAGAAACAGTATCTCCAGAGTCTTTTCTTTTTTTGCATGTTCTTGCTATCAGAAAGAAGAAGTTTTTCTTTGGTGGCATTATTGAAATTCACTTCATCTGCACGCTGCCTACCAGCCCTCACTTCCCCCTCAATCTTCAATTCCGGCAAATATTGATCCACCAAATTACTTCTCAAGGTCAGTACTCTGGGCAGAACATTGTTGTCAGAGATAAGCCGCCAGGCCTTGAGGAATCTCTCTCCGCCACACCGGAGGACCATGCAGATCCCAGCTCCGCACTGCTCCAGCACGATAACACACCGTCCCATCAGACGGGCTGTCTGTACAGCAGTGCCCTCCCTCCTATCACACAAAAACACACACACAGAAAGCATCGCAGGCCAGGGTACATGTTGACTTGTATTAAGGGTGGATATGCTCCCTTTGAGAAACACAAGCCATTGCAGACAAATGCTGTAAAATGTCAGTTTTTTTTAATAATCAAGCTCACATTCTCCTCCTGAGAAGGGCAAACGCTGCTTGATGTACACAAAAATACATGGAAATCAGGACATAAAAAAATCTGAGCAAAGATATGCATTATGAGGTGATTGTGAAGAAGGCATTATTTGACACTTCAGGCAGAATAATGCTAGTTAAATTAGCCTGTTTAACGATTTTAAAAACTTGAAATATGTATTAAAGTATCCTTTAGCCATGTGAGGATACAGATATTGTGAAGTGCTGCCATGAGAGCATGCAGCATTGCATCGAGCAATGAGTTAATGCCCAATCTCCTTATAACTGCTGACCTCTATCTGAACCCTACTGTATGTATCTACCAATATACATATTCTGTATTTATAAAGTATGTGGATAATAAATTCAGTTATAGTGGAAACCTGGATGATAGGTTGTAACGTGTTTAGGGACTGAACTGCCATTGAGCAGGTGTGCCATCTGTTCTGTATTGTTTAATTTGATGTGGGCAGTGTGTCAGGCTCTTGTACTTTTGCTGGACTCTGTATCCAATAACCATAATAGCGCATTTTGGAAAATAGATACCACGCACTTCTGTTGACCACTGTCTTATTTTGGATGTGGTGTCTTTCAGCATTCAGTAGGCTTTTGTGTATCCCTCTTCTGTCTGCTCTGATTTTAGTTTTTTTTTTTATTCAAAGGACCATGATGCATGATTTTATTAAATAATTATTTCCAGAAATTACTGCTATTAAACATAGCAACCTGTATCTGTGGATTATCCAGATTAAAATGCAGGCTCCTTGCTGTGCACAATGGTCTTGTCAATATAATGACAGCAATTTATTATTTCAAAGCAAGCTTTTCACAGAATGGGATGGATTAAAGAAAGTGACAAGTGCAGTGGAACTGAAGTGGACCCGATTAATTAATGTGCTAACTGGATAGAAATCTAATCTTTTTACATTAAGCTTTGCATAACCTGCTTCATGGCAATGACCATCAAAAGTTGCATCACCCACGTTTTGGGCAACGTTACACTGAATCCAAGTTAGAAAGCAACCACTAATTCTAGTATAATCAGTAATAAAATCCATTCTTATTATAATTATTATTATTATAATTTTAACTTTTAGCAGTGGAACAGTAAAAATTATTTTCTGTTTCACCAGATATCTCTGTAAGGAATCCAAATCTAGTAGTTTTAATGGCATATAGACTTTATTATGGAGTTTATTATTATACATATGTGGTGTCAAAGTAAGTCTGGCCTGAGAAGCATTCTTGAAGCTTCTAGAAACTTTCTAGGATGCAAGTGTTTGAAGTTTTCATCCATTTTACCCCATTGCATTTCTGTCACCTCATCATATCTTCCTTGAAGATTACTGCACTCGATAACTGTGAAGCTGCATGCCTTATGTTTATAATATATAATATTTTATAATAGAAAACTGTGCAATACATCATTTAATTCCTGTTATTTTGTTGTTTGACATACTGTATATACTGTATGTTGATTTGCATTACATATATATTGTATGTACTTTATACCCACAGTGTTTATATGATATAAGAGAGCTTTTTCTGAGAATCTATGTTTTTTGTTATCTACTGTAGGAACAGTTCAGAAACATATCCCCTATGAATATGGGAAGTTGGGTTGATACATTTTCACTGAATCAGATGCATGACTATACATGATAAAAGCAATTACAAATGAAACTGTAAAACTCTGATATCTAGACATGTTTTTTTTTTTTTGGAGCCTTCTCTTGTAATTTGGTTTTACTGGATTAGTTCATTTTGTGGATACCATTCAATATTTATTGAAATTGGTTGAATCTCTATAAGCTTTACAAAATGTCAGATTTGATTAGATGGTATCTAATGCTGGCTGGACAGATCTATCTGTGGAATCTTAGAAAACATTTCAAGAGATCGATTACCTTGGTGTGATGCAAGGAAATCTCCTTACTCTAGGCATCAGTCAACACTTAATCCTCGTGGATAAATAACATCAAAGAAGACGAGGAGATGTCATCTGGTTCTGTTAATGTTGAGTACTCTTGAGTCTGAGAAGCATTATGGCACAATACAATATACCTCCAGATTCTACTCTAGACTAGTACTCTACTGTATATACAGTACCTACCAAAATACTCTTTCCCCTCCTCCCCCTAATGAAGGCTCCAATGCAAGGATATTACTATTTTTTCTTAACACTTTTCAGCAGAAACTTAACCTCTACTTGTTCATTTGCTGTAGACCCATCAAAGAAGGATTTTGTTGTTTACAGAATCTGTCTGTATTGGGGTTATTTCAGTGTTTTTTTAAAGTTATTTCAGACAGGCAGTCGATTTAGAAATTGGAATGGAACATAGGTCCAAGACGTTAGCTAGGAAAGGGCAGGAGGGACACAAGCAAATCTGTTACTCAGGAAACTACAATGCACTAGAAGTCACTGTTTACAGACTGCTGGAATCATGTACAGTAGTAGAATGTGTTGGGGTGGACAATGGTGTGATAGAAAAAAAAGTTTTGTGAGACACTTTTAGTCAACAATGTTGTTCTTTCATCATTTTGTGGTTCAGTGAATGTGGCACTCCAGTGAAGGTTTTGAACAAATAACTTCAGGCACTCTCTTACTACATTCTTTCTTCCATGAAGAAGATAAGTATTGAAGTTTCTGTTCCTGTGCCAAGTTTCTCTCACTGCACTACAGATTGTACAGTGGTCCAAAGCCTTCATGAATAACAGACATTGCTCATTGCATCTGAGCTCCCTGCTGCATGGACATACAGAGCTCACACTCTGTCTCTTACTTTTCATCCATCACTTGTACGATCACTTCGATTTATCAGCTCAGCAGGGGAGCTGAGTGCGGAGGAGACTGCAGCCCTACAGAGCATTTGGTGAGGAAAGTGATTCAGCAACCAAAGCACTAAGAAATGAAATAGAAGACGTGAGGCAACAGGTCAGAGAAGAGGAATTGGTGTTTCATCAGTGACAGCACTGCATTCATCAGATTACTCCATTCTCTTTCCTTTGACAATTCCATCCCACTGCTTAATGAGAGAGAATTCTTGGCATTAAATAAAAAACACAAATGGAATCATAGATCATCTCAAATCATCTTTGAGAGCTTCATGAACATAATCATTTTTGCTTTTTCTTTTTTAAACTTACCCCAGTTTTTAAATTTCAAAAGATTTTTAAGGTGTTCAGCAAAATTACCGTTCTTATGTGCTTTTGTATGGGTTTTGTGCTATTAAAGACTCCAACAATCTACAAATATATGGTGTGATATTCACTTGTGGTCTTCTTTGCTGCTGTTCATTGATTGTGATGTCTATAATTGTGTGTCTTCACATGTACAGTATGTGTGTTGGATTATTACTGCAATTATTGGTGAAGTTGTTTCTTGCATTTATTAGGAATTTCTTAGATGACTTTGCATTAATTTCACTACTGATTGTGGTTAATGATATGACAGGCCTTGGGTTCAATTCTTGTGGTGCTACCTGTGTGGAATTTTTATGTTCTCCCTGTGCTCATGTGGGATTCCTCCAGGTGCTCCACATTTCTCCCATAGTCGAAGGTCATGATAGTAAGTTAATTGGCTTGTGTTAAATTGGCCCTGGTGTGAATGTGTGCATGTTTGTGTCTGTGTTACCCTGCAAAAATGGATGAATAGATATGAGCTAATTCAAACTTAAGTTATTATTTGTTTCTTTGTTTTTATTTACATGTGTTAGATTATACATTCTTCAAAACCATTAGACTAAAATACAAAACATATGTATCATATTTAATCATATGTAACAATTCATAATCAAGAAATAGATTGTTGCTGTCATCAAAGTTGCACAATTGACACCTTGAAAAATTGTATACCTTTGTCCCATGACCTGTTGTATAGTTGTCAATCAACAGTGCTATTTTGTCTTACCTACTGTATGTGGATCCACAGTCTGTCCTCGTTTGTTATGCCTCCATTTTGTATTAGATTATAGAGCTGAGCCCTCCCTTGGCTTAAATGGAGGTTGCTTGTCAATCAGGGAGAGCTGGGGTGCATGGGTGGAGCCCAGAGTGGGGATGGTGGGGAGGCAGCCTTGTCTATGTGTTATGTCTAAGTTATTTTTCCTATGATCCCTGATTTACTTGCCAGGTGATGGTTTCTCAGGCACTCTCTACAGTATAACTTAATATAATTTAGAAAAGCTATCATTAATTACAAAACAGTCCACCATTATTATTAACATTATTTCTTCAGATTTTAGTACATCAAGACAGACAACATAAACCTCCCAGGTTAAGTATATTCCCTTTGAAACGAAAAGAACAAACTTACAAGTTGAAACTCCCTGCCAGACCTTATTTACTGAATATAGATTTGCTCCTCATGTACAGAAGAGAAAAGGGGTACTGTACATATTTTAAATGATTTGTTCATTCTGAATCAAAGAAAAGATATCATTATAATGAAACCTACAATTATACTACATTGTGGAATTTCTATTCAAGCATTTAAAAAAAACTTAGATTTTCCCTGCAGCTAATCCCCTTATCATTCTGATTAATTTTTCCAATAAATTAAGCAACTAAAGAGGCCAGTAGCAGCCTGTTCACAATTAGTTGGGTTGCAAAGTAGGCATTTGATTTTCTGTATTTTTTGTCTCACCCAAATTGACAGCTGCTAGTGCACCACTTTTTCTGCGATGTATTTGTACGTGTAAAAAAAAAAAAAAACAAGAAAAAGCTGAACAATGTAAAGAGCAGAAAAAAACTTAAACAGAACATTGTGGAGAAGAAGGACACCCCGAGATACAATTTTATTTATAATGAATATAAAATAAAGTGAAAACCTCAAATGATAAAACCTCTGTATCTTGACGACAGAATGCAGTCTCAGATGAGCACATACACCTCAAACCAAGACAGTTTTCAACTGTCTTTCCCCCATTTTACAAAAACTGTTTTGCTGGTTTTGTTTATTGTATGAAACATTTCCCGTGTGCTAGTGTTTGGTTATTTCTGTGATCATATGTATATTGTCACAGTCTCATCCTTCTCATCCAAGTTTAGAAGTGGCGATGGAATGCAGCAACAATGATGGCACAGTCACAATTGCAAAGAAGTGCAATGGTGTTTATTATGAGGAACTCTGTTCCCAAAGTCCACACTCCCCCCAAAAAAAATACAAACTAACCAAGGGTAAAAACATAAAACTATAGTACAATAATATATACATTAATTGTTTAAAAAAATAGATTGTTGTAGGCAGCACCTACTCTACACTGCTACCAACTTTCTCCTATCTTCCTTCTTCTATCTTGAGTAGCTCCTTTCCTAGGTTAAACTCCTCCCCCTAGAATATTCCACTATAAAGCAAAAAATAATTCTTCAAAATAATAATCAATTTATAAAATTGATTATTAATAATAATTTTGATATACACTTTTCTCAAGTAAGAACACAATTAAATAATTAACATACCATTAACAAAAATAAAATGTCATTAATCCTTTTATGTACATAAAGATTTTTAAGAAAATACCAGCCCCTCTTAATGGTATGCTCTTATAAATCGATCCTTGCATGCGCTACCCCGAAACAGGCAGTACTAAGCCAGCCCCTGTTGCCATGCCAGGGTTTGGGTCCTACAGGTTGCGAGAGAAACCATTTTGCTGGTGAGAAATCAAAACAATGTAAACACGTGAGTTAAACACCAATTTAGTTCATTTCATTTATAAAACAAAGAAAAACGGGTGTTTGGTTTGAGTTCATGTTTAATTTTGACCATACGTGAATAACCATACTTTATTCTGTGTGTGCACCCACAGAGCAAGCAAAGCAGTCCCCAGAATTCCAGAATTCCAAAGTTTGTTTACGTTTGAAACCAGATTTATCGCCTTTGTTTGGATAGTGAAATGTGTGTGTGTGTCACGCCCTCTGCAGCTGGAGGGCGCTCCTACTCTGTCCTGTCCCTAGTTTTCTGCTTTGCTGTCCTTCCGGTTTCCCTCTTTCCTTGGCCTATATATTTCCGGGTCACTTATTCTGCCTCGCTCGGCATTGACGTTCGGATGTCCTGAGACCCGCCTAGCATCAGGTCGCCCCACGTCCGCTACCTGAGGGCATAGGTTTCTATACGGCACTCCAGAACTCTTTGCACTGACGAGCCCGGGCTAACTCCCCGTTCCGCCGCAACGCATAGGGTCTTTTTTGCTCTCCAGTTACATACTGTACATGAAATGTGGACGGATGCTGTACCTGATTCTTAAAAAATGTGTCACTTAAAACATTTTGGAATTACACCTACCTCAGTAAGAAACATGTGGGAATTATTCCTTCTAGGCTCACATTCTCTGAGATGGTCTCAAAAAAAGTGATAACAAAAAGGTAAAAAGGAAATATCACAAGTCTTGAGTTTAGTAAAAAATAATTTACTACAGTATCTACCAAACAGTTTATGTGGGCTGAATGGCTCCCTCTTTTTTGTAATTTTTTTCCTATGTTTTTCCTATGTTTTTAACAGAATTTCACCACCTTCTTTTATGTTTCATGGTTCATATGAGCCTGAGCCCACAAAATAAAGATCAGGATTTTTTTTTGTATCTCTTGGAAAATGTTTCTCAGTTCAGAAAACATATTACAACTAAAATACCAGTGATACAGTATGTCCAGAGCCCACAGGGGGAAGGACAGAGTGAAGGAAGTTGCTCTGGTACAGTAAGACCTGTATCCCTGTAATGCATTATTTCCCCCAAGGTTGCCATCTAATTGCCTCTTGCACAGCCCCACTGTTTGAGAATGTGTGACCTCATCATGCCATATATTTCATGCATTTATCAATATCTGAGGGAGGGAAAGGTTTTGTGTAATTGTTAATCTAAATTGGTTCTGTTTGAACTTCCCCCTCCATATGCCCTTTGAGTGAAATAGTAATTGGGCCAGATAGGCTATATACTTCTTGTTGTATTTACTGATTACATTAAAAACCTTTAGTTATAACCTGCTTGTAATTAAGTCTTCAGGGGAATTCTTAGGGTAGTGAGTAAAACATTAATCTATTCTTCTTATTACTATTATTATTATTTATTGCTGTTGTCCTTTGTAAAATTGAACCACATAAATACAGATGTGCACTCTTTATAAGTGCTAGGATATTTTATATTGATATTATCAATGACAGTGGATAACTCTGCTACAGTATTTGGGTATTATTTTCACAAGTTTAATGGAATTAAAAGTTAATGGCAAGCAAGGCTTCCTTCACCTCTTAACCGCCAGCACCCATATCACCCTGCAACTCACAACTGGCAACCCACTGAAGCTAAGCAGGTGTGAGCCTGGTCAGTACCTGGATGGGAGACCTCCTGGGAAAAACTAAGGTTGCTGCTGGAAAAGGTGTTAGTGGGGCCAGCAGGGGGTGCTCACCCTGTGGTCCACGTGGGTCCTAATGCCCCAGTATAGTGATGGGGACACTATACTGTAAACAGGTGCCGTCCTTCGGATGAGATGTAAAACCGAGGTCCTGACTCTCTGTGGTCATTAAAAATCCCAGGGCGTTTCTCGAGAAGAGTAGGGGTGTAACCCCGGCATCCTGGCCAAATTTCCCATTGGCCCTAACCAATCATGGCCTCCTAATAATTCCCATCTATGAATTGGCTTCATTACTCTCTGCTCTCCTCCCCACTAATAGCTAATAGCTGATGTGTGGTGAGCGTTCTGGCGCACTATGGCTGCCGTCGCATCATCCAGGTGGATGCTGCACATTGGTGGTGGTGGAGGGGAGACCCCATTACCTGTAAAGTGCTTTGAGTGGAGTGTCCAGAAAAGCGCTATATAAGTGTAAGCAATTATTATTATTATAATGTATCCCTCCTCCTTCACATCTCCATCTTTGCAGTTGTCCCTGGGTTAAGTCCACACTCTGCATAGATGTCCTTAAGGCCCTTAACCCTAGCTGCTCCAGGGGTGCCGTATAAATGGCTTACCCTGCGCTCTAACCCCAAGCTTCTCTCTCCCCATCTGTGTGCCTGTGTCTCATGGAGAGCAAGCTGGGGTATGCCAAAAGACAAATTCCTAATTCAAGAAATTGTGTATGGCTCATAAAGTGATCTTAACTTTCTTGTCCTTAAGCCAGGTGGTTCACTCTCTGCCAAGTCAGGGGGTCTTATGCTTAATTGTTTGTTGTTATTGTTGTTGTTGTTGTTGCTGTTGTTGTTTTGTTCCATAAAATGTAGTGTTTTTTATTTATAGCTTATTTGATCAGATAACAATGAGATAAGTGTGAGACTAAAGCTGGCATTTTCAGAGGAATCACAGGAGTCGTGTGATTGGCAGATAATCATCTAAATAACCACTGATAGTTTATATACTTCTATAGCCCTTGTTTGGATTCCTTTTTGTGCCAGAAGTAATTAAATTGAGAGTTATGAATTAAATAGAGACAGGAAGAAATATTTCAAACATAAAATGTGATTTTTCTTTTGTTTTGTACCTTGTTATATCTAATCATTCATGGACATGGCTGGCATAAAAATAATATTTCCAAATGGCTTTCTGCAGTTTCCTAGCAGCCAATAGAATCTTACCTTTGGACTGCAAGTCATTACTACTTTCTAGGTTACATTTGCTTATACAGTATAATCCTATCAGGATAGTACATTAATCAGGACTTTGTTGATGAGATTAAAGGGACATTTTATAAATTGATTCTTTTATATCTTTAGTCTTTAAAACATACAAATATTACAAGTCCTGGTGAAAGACTTCTACTACTTAATTAATGTGAGTTCTAGAAGACAAAGCGTTGCTCTTCTCCATTCTGTTTTTAAACATTCTGAATTATGTTTTCTAAATTTTAGTTTCAGTTGCATCCAAATCTTGCTTTTTAATATATTAATAATTACATATTCATACATGCAAAGTATTGCAAAAGGATTTCAAGGAAACATGTCTGTTTAGATGAGTAAGAACTTTATTTGGTTGAATAATACTCCTTTTTTTCTTATTTTGAAAACTTTCCCTGGAGGATCTAAAGTTGTCACTCCCACTTCACTTAACTAAAATGGGATTTTTGCTTCCTTGCTTGCTGTGTAGCAGATTTAGTGGTTTTCACTTGAATTGCCAAGGGACCTAGTGAGTACAGGAGCGTGTCTAGAGAAGGCCAAAGGCAATGAGTTGATTGCTGCAAGGTCTCTGTTCAACTGTGTGGAAGGGGATGAGATGAGAGCGAATGGGGAGTAAATAATTAACGTGGCAAGGTGAGGAACTAAAGCTGGCAGGTGCTCATGAAGTCTTAATGCATCAAGAGGACTGATGCTACACCTAGCACAGGGGTAGTTCATCTCTGTTGTGCCTATGTATGAGGGTGAGTGGAAGTGAGGTGCAGTGACTAATGGTGTCAGCACAATGCAAGCATTTTAAAATGGAATACACCAGATTTCAGGTGACACAAGAAGGCTCATTGTCCTTTTTAAAAAATGCATTTTGTTAACAGATGCTGTATAGGTTGTGGCTTTAGTGCTGTGTATGGAGTCACCCAGAAGAAAATGAAATATTGCAGGGTGATTGCTTTCTACATCTTTTGGCCATAATCATGCAAGATTTTTAAACAAAGTAAAAATGACATGTCACAGCACCATGCCTAATGTGTCTAATGCTCATCTGCATTGTCAACCCCAGAGATCAAACAGAAGCAGCTGCCAGTCCACTAAGTGCTATACAAATGAGGCTCAGATTATGTCTTTCTTTTCTTTTTCACCAGAGAAGCCCTGGCTTACTGTAACTCTACTTGTCTTTTGCCATGCTGTGAGACCATGCAACAATGAAAAGAACAGTATTCACCCCGGCTTATCTGGATGTGAAGCTTTTATTAAAACCAGAGACTTAAAAATCAACTCAAAACTCCAAATCAACAAACCTTGCAAATGTATTAGCACACAATAAAAGCTTCCTACTGTATATTCATTGTCTTTGACATGATTGGTGTGATTTACTATTGAGCAGTAGTATATATACAGTATATAATTTAAAAAATACTGTATATAGAACTGATGGGTTTTCAGTGAGTTGAATCCTCCAGGAGCTGACTGTCACCTGGAGTTCCTGTTAATGTGGGCAAGGGGAAAGATGAATTTACAGGTACACCAAAGGTTTTCACAAGCGCTTTAGTAGTTGAACAAAATCACCTTCCATAGACATCACAACATAAAAAGTTGACACAACCGCCTCACCTAGTAGCCAGGGAAGAGGAGGAGGAAATCTCTTTTTAAAATCCTTCCAGTCCTTGAGCACCTCAGGGGATTGACTTTCTTCTGTTGAAGTTGTAGAAATTGCTTACACTGACTTAAAATCCAGTTTTGACAGGATGACAGGGATTTTTTTCCCCACTATTGCTGGCAAGAGATGGGAAAGTGTTTTTTAGTAATTTTCTTCAGCTTGGACCTTCAAAATGTGCCAGTTTCTCAAAAGCATCATCTGGCTAACAATGAAAAGGATGTTGGAGGTCAGGTGGATCAGACAGGAAAGGATTCTTACAGCAGAATGAGAGCTGAACCTACAGGCACATTTCACAGCCCAGCAGTTACACTGAGAGGAAGGTAGATTGTCAGCAAAAACAGATAAAAAAACACCTAAAGGAATTAATTTCTTTTTTTTTGTTAAGCAATATGGCACTCGATGTAATTTGGATTAAATATG
Source organism: Lepisosteus platostomus (assembly GCF_059453375.1). Lineage (NCBI taxonomy): Eukaryota > Metazoa > Chordata > Actinopteri > Semionotiformes > Lepisosteidae > Lepisosteus > Lepisosteus platostomus. The sequence continues at coordinate 28,665,685 of NC_142616.1, read as the reverse complement.
TGTATGGGTGTTTTCCTACACACGATGAATTTCATTTCTAATTATATAATGAATGCTTAGATTGCTTAGCTACAACCCAGAACATCTATTTATATTACTATTATAGTTATTTCTTTTTCAACAGTGCAGTATTAACAGACATGCAGTATACTGTTGTCATCTAACACTCCTCCCTCCAGCCTCCAAGAAAAAAAAAGTGCTGTACTATTGGCAATACCCACAAAATTACCATGGACAGGTTTAAGGGAAACAGTCAGAATGGAAGTGTTTGTCACACTGAGTGGGGAAATTGGAGCAAGAAGCACTCACGCAGTAGAGCAGAAAATAAACTTACTAACCTGTATCTGCTGCTGATGTTTTCCCACTGGCAAATTACATCCCACAAATATGGCATAAATGCAATGGCTTAAATAGGTAAACAAATATACGAATAGAAATGAATAGAATGACATAAAATGTCATTTTCAGAGATGATGGTTGGCAAGAAACTGTTTGTAAATAATGTGATTGTGCCCAGACAATAAGGAATGGACCTGTCAATCCATATTCCCGTCACAGACAAGAAATGGAACTGAAAATTGGAAAATGTAACTAATCAGTGAAAGTGACTTAGCCGTTGTCAGAAGGATACATAAGGCTTTGAGTGTGTCCAGAAAGGTCACTGGCTGTCTTTCTGTGTTCATATACAGTACTTTATATCTCAAATTTAAAGTTATTTTCTTTAAAGCACCATAGATTTAAGCCCTGAAAAATTAATGCTTCTTTTCATACCTTCAGACACAGTGTGAGTTATAATGATAGAAGTAATCTTGTTTCAAAATTAGTGCACTATATAACCTCTGATCTTTGTAAATAGTCACAGTAGGTGTTAATTATCAAACTATAGGGCGTGCACGGGGAGGAGAGACATTTGGTGCTGTTTTTTTGTTAAAGCCTCAAAGGGCCTACAGATGCCGCCATTCAAAGTGCGCGGTACAGACACGTACCGCAGGTAATTGGCTGCGGTGTCGCGTATCATGACGCAAGATGACGTTGGGTACCGCGGTACGTGATTGGTTGACCGACAGGGGCACTCGTGGTCTGTCGTAGAAAGACTTACTGTAAACGTCTTTACTGTGCCCGTTGTAGATATTGAATTTTACCACTGAAGGGAAATCTTAGTAGCTGAGCATAAAAAGAATAGGAGCATGCTATAACGCGTGTGAAGCCCATAAACGATATTAGTTTTGGAACATAAACATACAGTATATAGCTGGTCTTGGTACTTTAAAGAAAAAAATACACACCAGTATTCCATTTCTCCCTAAACATTTTAAGCATCGAAGTCTTTAACTAACGTGATACCGGAGTCAACAAGCATACTTTTAGAATTTGATTAATAGGGAATATAATATGGAATTGCGTATCTAAAGAATTTAATAACGGTATGATTATATTTGTGTACTGCGACAGGGCTGTGTAGGGCTGTTTCGCCTCCCTGTTCATGTGAGCTGTCTTGTAGCTTACCGGTCTACGTGCCTGACTAACAACTGCCAGGTTGTGTGTTTGAATCCAGCTGGTGCTGAACTTTTCTTTTAACAAACATTTCTTCGAAAAAATAGAACAGCGATATTATGGACAATCAATTGACTTTTATATTTCAAAATATCGCAACATGATCAATTCTAAGTCATTTTTGATAACAATGAATAGTCACCTTCTTCGCTTCTGACAACGTTCCCTGCTTCTGCTTCCTGCTTCTATTGTGTGTGTGTGTGCAACAGAGTAAATTTTTATAGAGAAATGGAGGCTGGACAGTATGCGTTACAATATAAACATTTATATTGATTTAAATTGTGTTCTGATTTAAATCGCAAACACGTGTTTAATTATATGTGTTTTTTAATCATAATCAGGCTAATGCAACATAAATTGATACAGTATCTTTGTCTTCTAAGTATCTTAATAAACTTTCAGCATAGCTTTCTACCCGTCAAGATTTATATTTCTTGGGATTTTGGGATCAAACGTGGAAGGATTAGATTGTAATCGTTTTTATTTGTCAAATACGTGATTGTATTTCTGAATGTTATGTGACACCTACAGTAGTTCACTGCTTTAAATACATCGAATTAAGAAAGTTATGTGTAGCACTTTAGATCTTTTTTCTGAACCAGGGAAAATCTGATCATGTTTCTCTATAACAATAATAAAAAACTTTATTTTACATATCGCCTTTAAAAGTGGCATCTCAAAGCAATACAGTAGATCAAAAAACAGTTAAAAGGGACCAAATTAAATACCAGACAATCGCAAACGCGTTTTCAATAAAATTATTTTATTCATTCAGCAGAGAGTGAGAGGGACATCCAGCAGAGAGAGACACACACACCGGTTTTCATTGACAAAATTGTTTTTTTTCAATTCCTCTTGTCTAACAGGAATGTTTTGTTTGTGGACAGACTGTTAGACTAGAGGAAAAGAGCGCCTCCTCCTACGAAGCATTAATCGCGTATCTAAGGAAAATTGCAGTATACCTTTGTTCATGCACATCATTATACAGTATCTCATTTTGTATTTCGATAAAAAAAATCGTTTGCCCAGCCACTATTGTTGTTATTGTTTTTATGTTGTTATGTTACATCATAATTTGGGTGTCTCCTCTTGCCAGAAAGCTCTAAATTGCAACGTAAATTGCAAAAATGCACTTGGGATCTGTCCAAGCCCTCCTACGAAAATTATTTAAACTGCGACACTGATCATTCATCTCTAAATAAACTTTATTTTATATAGCGTTTTAAGCGAATAGGTAATTAGATTGCTCATAAACCTAATCGCTTTTTCTACATAAACACAGCGTGATTGCTCTCTGAAAATGCTTTTCCTTTATATTTAGGGTCAGATTTCAACTATAGATCGTATTATTATAAACTTTCTTGGAAAAATGTATTTTATGTAAACCATGTTTGCTATTAATTCATTTAGGGCTAAAATACGTTAATTGTCTTCCAATCGAGTGGAGTTGACATTGGAAGCTTGCCACTCCCGGACTGTTAAACCAACGCATTAGCATGTTAAAGCGATTCTATTGAGGGAGGAGCCCAGCTACCACTTAACACTGTACTTCCTACTTTGAAAATACCTGTGAAACCGGTTTAATTCGTCACAGCCAGCACTCCGGCAGAGAAGGGGTTGATTAAAGTGGAAGCAGGCAAGATTTCCAGCAAAAGACACCTCCCCCCCCCTCAAAAACCCAGTAAGCAGTAATGCTTTAAGTTGAAAATCGAGGTAGATTTTGAGGATGATAAAGAGGATAAACTGGGATGGGAGGAGGGTTTGGTTTTGCATAAGGGGCGGGGTTATGATAATTGGAGGAATTTGCGAGAGTATAATGGTTTGATATATTTGATTTTGTATTGTGGTCGTTATCTATGTTTTTGGTTGGTATTATGTTTATATGGTTGTTTTTGTTGGTTGGTTGTTATTATGGTTATTAATAATACGATCTATAGTTGAAATCTGAGCCTAAATAAAAAGAAATAGCAAGTGATGAGGTTTATGAGCAATCTAATTACTTATTCGTTTAAAACGCTATATAAAATAAAGTTTATTATTAATTTGCTAGACAGAGCGGTGAACATTATTATGCATAAGACAAAGATAACGAAATCTGTGTACGCTGTAAGGTTTTTACTTCTTAAACTTTTAAAATACACGTTTCATTGTTATTAAAAAGACTTAAATTCGATCATGTTGTGATATTTAGAAATATAAATTTGTTTGGTGCGAGTGAGGTTTTATTTAATCTCTGACCAAGGGAAACGTTTCATTTTTTCAAAGAAATGTTTGTTAAAAAATAAAGTCATAGTTCCATGGGATTCAATCACAGACCATGTGACATGGGAGTCAGGAAACTAACACACAGAGCCACCGGATTTAATAACGCAATAAAAACGCTATAAAATAATAATAATAATAATAATAATAAATTATGAAACGCCCTGTTAAAAGCAAGGAAGTTTTTATGCCCGTTGAAGTAAAACAAAATGCCTGACAAAGTATGGCTTGGACAGATTCCAAGTGCTTGTACAAATGTGCTGAAGAAATTATACTTTGAGTATACAGCTTGTCCAAAGTCATCCATTATTAATACTATTAGTAATATCTTCAGTAAAGGCTTTGATGCATAAATATTTCTGATTAAGGTAGGTTGTGTACTTTTGTACAACTGAGCAATCTTGCTTTCATAAAATATACCAACATTTTAATGACTGATGATTAACATGCTGTAATACACAGTTCAAAATTAAAGGCTCAAATGCTGTACATGAGAGGTTAAGCTCCCCCTGGCGGTTTTACAAGGTGACGCCGGATAGTTTCCGGCAGAGCGTCAAATGACGCGCGATTAACCACGTGACACTGCGTGATACCACGTGATACCGCGACACGCCCACCGGGGTATGCCGCGAAATACCTCACCCATTTTGAATGGCTGCATCTGTACAACTGTAGTCTTTCACAGTAAACTAAACATTAAAGAAAGACATAAAGCAAAACTTTTCATGACAAGGTATTAATAAAACCTACTTTTAAAAATAGTCAAATCAAATAATGCAAGTGACAAAAATAAAATAAACATAATATTACGGCTGTCGTATGCCATTATTTAATAGAGTTAAAAAGCTGAACTTGCCTACCATACAGAAACATCGAGGTCTGATCTTGATGGTTGATGGAATTTAAATAGAAAAAAAGGAAATCTGGAGACCAACAATGACTATTAAAAGCTATAGAATAATACACCAGGGGATCACCTCTGGCTATCAGCACTCAGAGTTGGATATCACTCAATGCCAGAGTTTGGCAATTTGTCAGGAAGTGTTTAAACATTTCCACAAAGAAAACCCAGTATCAGAGTACTGTCACTGAGCTGATCAAACACTGTGCAGCAAAGCTAAACAAAGACCTAAAAAAAGAAAAGAGGTTTGTTTAATCTTAAATCAACTACATCAGTCACTGGCTTTCACTTGGAAAGCATAATTAAAGTGAATTGACACATTATGGTGAGTCATGCACATCACAATGGTGTTCGTTTGGATTAATGCAGTCTTTGTAATTTTAAGTTTGAATAATTTGTAACTATGACTTAATTGTCTTTGTGAGACATCAGATTTTTAAAAAATGTCTTGCTTTCATCATGTGATAAAAAGCCTAAAAATAGGTAGAAGCAAAAAGTCATATTATATAAACAATAATATTTCTATTTTGCTTATTGCCTCTGAATATTGTAAATCAGTTGGCACCACAGGCTCTTAAAAAAGCTAATTCTCAGGCTTACATTCCTTATTGTGACTAAATGCAATCTTGCAAAAATCCTGACTTTATATGGCCTAATTAACAAAGACAATGAAAGTAAAAATGTTGGCTATGATTCCAAGACAGCTTTCTTTGTCTGACCAACAACCCCTGAGGGGTTTACTATGCGGAGAATAGCTCATAGTTTAGATACAGCAATATACTGATTTCAGTGCTAGCCTGTGTCCTTTTCACACATTCCATCCTATTGAACCAGACCTTCCTTGTGAAATCTGTCTTTGCTAAGAAATTCTGTAAAAAGTGTTTTCTTCCTGCTCTACTGCTGGTGTTACTATGATGTAGTGTGTATGCTGTTTTCTGACTTAACTATTCAGTTGGGTTGTCTGTAGACTGAGCCAGAGAGAGGTGGTTTATGGCTTGGAAGAGAAGATGTGGCTTGAGACCACATGATCCAAGTTAAATCCCCTTCATTTTTTACAGCACAAAGCTGTCATACTGGTCTAGCAGAGAGTGAAGCACTGGCACACAGCTACAAAGGCAGAGTAGACTAATGAGGCCAATAGTCAACTCAGGAGAGCAGAAAACTATGTCTCGAAGGCAAAGATGTTAAATTATTTGCCATGGTCTTTAGCAAGGTCTTTAATATTTAGGTTGCTTCTCAGAATTTGGTTTGGGAATTAGAGAATATAGTAAGGAAATTAGAACTCTACTGTATATGATATATGTGAAGGTTTCATTAAGCATTATTTCATATTGAGAAAATTCTGCTGGGTGAAAGAATGAAAAGATTGCACAATGGAAGCATTAATCCTTCTGAGTGAATAGAAGCATGTAGCAAGTGTGTATTCTGCAGGACAGGATCCTGGAGGCAAACAACTACCACTGAAAACACTGTCTGTCTAAAAACATATTTAAAAGCTTCCCAGAAAGGGACATGAAATAAATCCATAATGCTCAAAGGGCATTATAAGTAATAATGCCATAATAGTTGCTAGAGCCACCTTTACCCTTATACATTGGAGAAGACATGGTATCATGGAAATTTGGATGTCTGGTAAAATGTACAATGGATGCAATGTGACTCTCTGCCTGTGATACAGGCGCCTGTGAAACAAGCCAGGATGTACACCTGGGGTTAATGGAGCTCTACAGAGCCAAACAAACACATCTAACCACAGAAATATTGCCACAGAATGATTTGTGTAGCTGCAATTGATGGGAATTACAAACAAGAACCAACCAGTGGTGACCTGATTTATAAAAAATTGGTAAAGATGGTAAACTCATACTCAATTACATTCACTGGATTTATACACTGAGATGCTCACTTCAGCAAGGGGACTGAAAATGAATGGATATACTGTATAATGATTTAATAAGCAAAGCCTACAGTACTTACTGTACGTAAAGTCCTTCACCACCACTACTTCTACTGTGCATCAGTTAACATACTGCAATGAACCAGATGCCTTAACTTGAACAGGAAAAAAATAAAGCGAAGGGATCAAGAGACTCAATGTTACCACATTAATTCTTTAAAGCAATGCAACTACATGTTCAACACAGCATTTCAGATGGCCAGTGCATCTTCCTTTCCCTAGAATTCCTAACTGATTTACAGGGGAGTAAAGGGAAAGCATGTGGTCTGTCTGAAAATTTACACATGAAACTGAAGTTGATGTTTAATGGTATTTCTAACCCCTCACTCTAGCCATGACCCCAGCAACCTTCACCCTTTGTCCAATATGTTAAAGTGGAAAAACCTACAGTCCCAGTAGTGAAGTGGAGCATACTGTACAAGACGCTAACATACACTCTATCTTTATCCTTATTTTTCTCTAAATATGAAGGGTCAGAAAAAATACTGTATATGAATTCTATCCAAAGCAGCAGAACCTTAGCATCAGCTTTGAATGCTTGGGCTTATTGCCTTGCCTTTTTCAGAGTTAAAACAGCTGGAATATTTTATTGAGCCAGTAGAAGATCTACTGATTAAAAGGTGCATTTCTTTAAAATTTAAATTCTAGATATATCAAATGACAGCTTACAGATGTTACTGCATTATACATTATGATGAAAGCAATGTGAGAGCTTGATCAAAAATAGCATCTGTATCAACATCCCTTTCTTTTCTAAATTAAAATGGTTGAAACAGATGCTATTTCTCTTTCCTGTTGTCTGCCGTGAGCAAAATGTGCTTGTATCCACACTCGTATTACTGTAATTATTTTAATACCCGATTAAAGAAATGCTGAAACTAGAGCAACCACACTCTTTCACAGTGAGTCCTCTTGGATTGGATACTTTATATCCTCACCTTTGTGTTGATGCTCATTCAGGGATATGTCATGTGATTGCTATCATCACTGATCAAGGACTGAACCAGCAATCATTCATTCAAGGACTGCACAAAAACAAAATGTAGAAAACAAATAAAGAAAAAGGATTAAACTCAATATTCTGGCTAATAAAACTTGAGTATCTATGATTAGATATAAAATTGTACTACTTTTTAATATCGAGGTGGATGCTGCACATTGGTTGTGGTGGAGGGGAGTCCCCATTACCTGTAAATAGCTTTGAGTGGAGTGTCCAGAAAAGCGCTATATAAGTGTAAGCAATTATTATTATTATTATTATTATTATTGTTATTATTATTATTATTATTATTATTATTATTATTATTATTATTATTATTATTATTATATTTTTGAAAAGTATTATTTAAAACAATTCCAGTTATAATAACGTTATTGTAAGTTTTCAAGTCAACAAATTATTTGCTGTATACCTCTATCTCTTGCAAGGAACAGCTTTCTGGGTTATTGTGCATTTTAAGAGCAAGCAGTTGCTGTATTTGTTTTTGTGATACTTAAATGTGAATGCAGGCAATGGAGGGTGATATATATGACATTATACTAATGACTTTTGGGTAATAAAAGCTGACTACTTTGATTACCAATATTTTTAGCTGCCCTATCTTGCATTGTCCTGTAATTACAGTTTATGGTCTGTTCACTTTTGTCTTTAGCATTTCCAATAAATTGTTTTTATAATTCTGTCCTTAGGACGAGAACTGGGCATATTTAGTTATTTTTATCATTACTGTAATATGCACATTTCCACTGAAAGACTGGCTTGAAAGTAAAAGTAAATACGATTTATATTTTATAGATATATTCCTGCTCTCCTATATTTATGTTCAGTGTTTTATTTATTGTATTATTTTATGCCAATTTGCTCACATATGAAATGATGATCAATGTATTGAAGCTCTGAGCTGCTTCCATTTAACCACTGGTTCTGTTCTTGTGAAACGAATTCTGAGCAAATCATTTTAGAACAAAAGGGCAATAATATTAAATACTGGTTGATAATGTTTACATTTTACTTGGTTTACCAATATTCAGTATGTGCCATTTTTCTTTATGTTCTGTAAATAGAATGCTTCTTTAAAGACTTGGTAAAATATTGGATGTTGAAGGTCCAATTCAACTGTTCAAACAAAGTATATACTGTAGTATGATGCAACTTCATTTTACAGTGGCATAACTGAGTTATAGCACAGGGAATCCAATTGTACAGATCACAATGTAGTTATAACAGGAAACGTCAGATGAATTGTGCATTTATACTAACAGTAATTACAGTATGATAAAATTACAATTGTTAATACTTGCAGATTGTTTATTCCCATTATAATTAGATAGCCACTGTATTCAGAGGATTCATATACACTCTCTGAAACATATTAGCTTCATTATAAATTCATTAATGTTATTTTTTGGTGATGTTTTTATCCAAAATAAATGAAGATTACACTCACTTATACAGCCGTGGACTTTACTTGGCGGAAACCTAAATGAAGTACCTTGTGCAAGGGTACAGCAGCAGTACTGAGCTCTTCCCACTACTGCATACCACTGCCTCTGTTTCATTAGAAATTATTTACTGTAGCTGTTTGGGCAGTGTTTTAAAATGTAAAACAAAAATGGTAATAATGTTATACAATTTGTCTTTAATTGTGCATTTATTCCATATGTGTTTACATTAAAAATGCAAACCTACTGATATTTATACACTCGATTTTAATTAGGTTTAATTCCAATGAAAAATAGGTAGTATGCTTATGTACGCTTTTTATATACAAATGAGCACACATATTCAATCTGGGTAGTGGGTGATGCTCTCCTCCGTCATTACTCATCATGCCTCATTATTTTGTGACAGCATAAAATGTTGGTAAAAATCGTAAGCAGATATATAAATGGAAGAATTTATATGGACTATGCTTCAGTTTTTGAATACAAAATGTTGGACTCTACATTAAGAAAGAATGCATTATGCTTTACAATGCCTGTGAGAGGCTGCTCTCTAGGATCTCTTACAATCCTAGGCTAAATCACTAGACTTCAATTACTGCAACCTACTATTACTGAGTATTATCTTTCAATGTATAATTATTGAAAAAAACATCTTATAGGTTAGCTTGAGGTAACATTCACCAAAGGCTAGTCATTAAGCTAGACATCAGAAAAAAAACAAGAATTAATTTCCTGAACTCTGAGCAGCATAACATGAAGCAAATTCACACAAGAAAGCTCCATTCAATTGCCATTAAGGAAATATTTTTCGATTTAAAAAGTGCAATTGAACATTGCAGCTTTTCATGTTGTGATTATATTATAATAAAAATATATTCATACTTTTTTCTGGTTGCAGCAGCTTCTCTCAGGATAATTAAGTTTATTGGACATGCCATAAAACAGGTCTTGCTGTGGCTCTTGGAAAACAAAATGTTTAATAGATGTTCCCACTAAATCGCATTCTGGATCCGGATGTAAAAATGGCTTGTCTGAAGTGCTAACATTGTTAGGGCTTAGAAGTGGGTATGTAATGGGACAATACCCCTTTATGACTGAGAGCAGTAGAGATCTGAACTTCTTATTAATAGTTTGAAAGTATATTTTAATCCCTGTATCTGTCAAGGCTAATTTAAACAATGGGGACCATTCAGAGGTCTTTAATTTGTAATATGGTTGGAAAATGTCATGATGATAATGGTATGCCTAGCTGAAAATAAAAAAAAATATTATGATAGGTGTAAAGTCTTGCAAGCTTCTATCAAAATCATTTCACAAAGTAATTCAAATACTGTAGTTAAAATGAAATTCTGTTAAAACTTAAGGGAGTGGTAATTGGCTGTTTTCTTTTATACATGTACTATATGTTGGTAATGGAAGCATTCAATACTGTATATGAATAGGAGAAGTCCAAAACAGCCCTCCTGTAATTACTGATATTTGAAATTTTGTGTAGGAGTGAGTTAATGAACAACAACAACAAAAAAAAGACATTTTAAAAGACACAGTCCCGTTGCTTCGTGGTTGATCCTGGGCAGAGCATACTGTACATTCTTCTCCCCTCACTCACTCCTGTTAGTTGGAAGTACCTGGAAAGTGCTTTGCCAGTTAAATATTAAATAAAGAACTTGCTGTGTCAGCCAGTGGTGAATTAAAACAGTATGCAGGTTTGAACATACTCCAGCACCTGCCAGAACACACCAGCTCCATTGTGCATCACTATAATAAGCCAAACCAGTCAATAAAATAGGTATGGATGACTTTTGTCAGTGCTGCAATAAGATACTGTATGGCACCTTCACCATGGAATTACCCAAGTGCGTTCTACTTGAATCCCCAGGCTCAAGGGGCTATTAGAATGACTAAGGTGACTCAGCATGAGTCAATTAATGTGTTTGACATTGTAGTTTGCTTTTCCCTGTAAGCATAACACCTTTAATATCAGAAACTTACACATTTATATTGTTATACTTTATTTTTCTAGAATGTTATACTGTATATAGTATCTAAATTGCACCAAAATTAAATTTCTTTAAATTAATTAAAATGAGACTGAAAACCAGCATTTCCAATGATTGTTACTCATCAGGTTATTTAGGATACCTTTATTGCTGTTACTGTGTGCAAAATATTTAGAAATATTAAAATTTAATGTACAGTATTAATTTTTTAAAGATTCCTTTGTAAAAGCTTACAAATATTTTATTTTTTTATTTTTGTATCCTGTGAAATTGTTTTCCAGGTTTCATAAAATCTGTTTTATTTGCACTAAAAAGTTTTTTTGCACTTATAGGAAGAAATGCTCTTGTTCTTTGAAGAAACATTTAATTTCTCAATGATGCTTAGAAAAGAAAGGAAATAGCTGCAATCATATGAACTGAATACACAATACTGTACCCAGAGGAGAATAAGCTCTTTTGAGCCATTTTGTCCTTTCTTTCTTTAATTCTATCTATCTGGCAGCTGAGGGAATGTTAATTGGCCATAGTATCTTAGTTTCCTTACAAGGAGTCATACGATGCTGCTCAATTCACAGTGCTCACTGTCAGTGCAGTATAAATGCATGTAAAAAATGTTAGTACTTTCAGTAAAAGATAAGGAAACCTTTTAAAATATATACAGTTTTTACAGTTTTTATGTCATAGAATAGTACAGTTTGTGTTATAGAATATTGTACTGTACAAGGCAAATGTTTTGCACTATGTAAAACGCTTATTATCTGAACAAGACACTCACTTTATTTATTTTAAAACAGTCACTTGAAACAATGTTTTTTTGTATTAGATTTCCTTCTAATACTTTTATTATTTGTTTTTCTCAGCAAAATTCCTTATGGTTATTAAGCAACTAGTTTAATTCATGTGGTCTATAAGAAATTCTCTTGGAGACATCCCCCAAAGTCTGCACTAATTGGAGACATTTGATATTTTCAAATTATGTCTAATCTTAAAGACATCTGCTGTCTGTAGGCTCTAATCGCACAGCATCTTTTTTTTGCTGTTAGCATGTCATTAGAATTGAGTGACGATGGAAAACTTGTTTTTGCTTTGATGTTGGGGATGCTTATTTGTTTCTGGATCATGTGGATGCATAAATGATGGTCAATTTAAACTAGACACCTTGTAAACTGTCCTGTTGAAGTGGTTCATTCACTGCCATACTGATACTTCATACCAGTGGCTACAGGTACTGTAGCTGCCATTAAGCCTTTGCTCAAATTGTCAATTTTGCAGATAAGGTGCAAATTAAAAGTCCTCTGTGGATATCCCATGTTAGACAATTCCATATCCTACTTAAATAAAACATTTCAGTGTTGGTCTTTCACCTTGCATGTAGTCTCCGTTATTTGTCAAGTGTAATTTACATGTTGAAGCCACAACAATTCACAGGGCCAAAAATTATCTGGGTGTCCATGGTGTCCAGTTGAACAGAGAGCACATGAGTCTCCCCCAGGATGGGATGCCAAGCTATCACAGAGCCTACCCGCAGCAAACGCTGATCTCCTTTCAGCTGAAAGGACTATGACAACCAGGGCAAAGTCCTTGCGCTAGATACAACAGTGTCCGTAGCAGGGACATGAGCCCACAGCCCATCAGTTATGAATCCAGGGATAAAACCACTATGTCATGCTGCCCCCATGATTGGTTTGAAACCAAGGTCTTTACTTTTCTTACAGGTGGCATGGCTACTACAGGATTTCTGCAAAGATTACACTGAAAAGCTGGGGTTGGTTCTTTCAGAAAATTCTGGAAGGATTGATGTAAAGGAAAAGAAAACAATGCCTGTAAAAATGCTTGAGGTGTTAGAATCGACCACAAGGCCTATCTTTTTTTTTAAACTGCAATTGAGGATAAAGTATCTACTGCAACATACAGTATACATCCCTCTTAGAATACCATGTCCTGGTTTAGCCTCTGCACCTGGTAAAGGGCAATAAAGGTAAAATGATTCCTGAGAAGAGCAATGACTCTAATCCCAAGGGTTTTAAAGGAATGAGCTTAACATTTTAAACTGAGAGGCACAAACCATTACAGGTTAAGGGTGATTGAATGAAATTTATTTAATCATTAAAGGGATAAAACCAACTTAGTTTCAATTACTGTTAAAGCACATTTCCACAGAGCTTGGAAAGAAGGACTAGAGGATACTTAAGTTAACTGAAGTAGGATGAATTGGAGGCAAATATAGAATGTGTGGTTGAAAATACCAATGGTCTATGATAATGATGTCAGCTCGTATTTACAAGTATAGTGTTGCTTCTGAAAAAATCAGAAAGAGTTGTGTTCTCAGAGAGTGTATGAGAATATAAAATTCCCACTTTATTTATTTTTTTCATAAATATATCTAGCAGATGTATTATTTCTCCATGGTAACGCTGGTGCTCTGGGGTTTATGACAGCTGGTATTAAATTATTTTTCAATCTTTTCTTTAAATCAAAATCTTTTTTACATCTTCCTGCCGGTGTAGGTTGCGCATAATGGGTTCACTAGTCTCTGAAACCATTGTCAACATCTTTCACAGCATAACCAGATAAAGCAAGCTAGTGAAGTTGGAGCACATTTTTTTGATGTGTCCAAGTGTATTGATAACACCAATAAAACTCCTTCTCTGAAAACAGAATTTCCATTGTCATTGTTTCATTCTGTTGTCTTTGGTAATGTTATATATTTTGTAAATTCAGCAGAGTTCCACTGTTTTTATCATATCTCCTCTTTGGAGAAACAGACTCAGTTGCACTCTACTCTCAGTTGCATTATTTATGTTATACATCTCAAATTGCTTGTTTAAGCGCATATTAAAATCCCATTTTAAACTTTCTGCGTTCATATCTCTCCCATTATCTACAGTTCACCATCTGTAGTATCAGCCCGTGTCTGTTCAGGTGGGTAGCTACGTCAACATGCATAGTCTGCAAAGGAACAAGTAATAGGTTTATTCCATGCTGAAGAGAGAAGAGGGAAAACACAACGTTTCAGCTGTGAAGCCTTCTTCGGGTGTGAGATAGACAGGACAGACAGCAAAGTTTAAATAGCACAGAAGAACAAAAGCTGGGAGAGGGGAGGAGGCAGGAGGGGCAGAGAGGCAGAGAGGCCACTCAGGAAGTGCAGAGTGCAGAAGGATGAAGAAAGGTGTGAAGTCAAAACCTGCATGAGAATAGAGAAGATTTCACTAAACAAGTTGGTCATTGAGAGAAGGGGGATGGTGTGAACCTAGTTTCAGGATAAGTTTTGTTTCTGTCGTTTTTTTTCTGCTATGGGAGTTGAGAAACCCTTCTTTGAAAACAGAGACAGAGAGATCAGTGTAATCATGGCCGTCTGAGGTGATACTATGGGCTTGGAGAAATCTTTAATCTTCACAGCCCAAACATGTTCTCTGAAGCGGTCTCCTACTCTTCTTCCGGTTTCTGCAACATAGATAGCTGGGCATTTTTTGCAGGAGATACAGTAAATGAGGTTGCTGGAGGTACAGGATGTCATCTGGGTTATTCGGAATTGACCTGGGGGGCCCTGAATGAGCGTGTTGCTAGATGTGTACTGTATTTGCAGGTGATGCAGTGAGTTCAGTTGCAGGGGAAGGTGGCTGTTGGGGATGATTGCTACTGTAAGTGCTGTCAGGGAGCTGTGAAACAGAAGTTTATGTACATTGGGTGGTCGGCGGTATGAGATGATTGGGTGGTTAGAAAAAAGAGTACCGATGGAGCGATCACCCTGTAAAATGGAGTAGTTGTTAATAATGGTCCTGGGGATAGAAAGTGTGTTAGAGAGTTAGGGAAGTACCAAAGGAATGCAGTTGTAAGACCGGGAGTTCCTGGTCTATTTGATGAGCTAAGGGCTGTTTTTGGCCCAGCTGAGGGCCCTTTCCTCTATTGATGGGGAAAAAAATACATGCTTGGTTCTAGAAATCCATGTCGTCACTGCAGAGTCGATGTAGCCTGAGGAACTGTGAAAAAGGGAGAGAGTTTTTGGTGTGAGTGGGATAAAAAGAGCAGTACAGGAGATAGCTGTGTGAATCTGTGGGTTTGTAATAGACCGTGGATGAGAGTTGTAGATGGTTTACAGATAAATGTATGTCTAGAAACGGAAGAGTGGTGGAAGATATGTTAACTGTATATTTGAGGGATGGGTGAGAGTTAGTGGATTGATGCAGGAAGTGTCCTGTCTATTGTGTTAGCTGTTGCTGTCTGAAAGATATACAGAAGACCTCCACTTTTTATTCTAGGAATCTACCACATAGTACCAGTAGTGCCCATTAGAAAGGTAGGCTTTTACAGTAGCAGCACATGCAACAAAGCTGGATGTAAAAGCCATTTCAGATACTCTGTATCAGCCACAGAACGCTCCAGGGAAGAAAACACTGTTAAAGCTTGTTCATTTTGCTTTCATTTGTTCAATGAGAAGGGACAAACCAGCAGAAAAGTATCGGCATACCACTAATCACCTTTGATGCCTTTGTGTTTTGTATTTGTGTTTTGTTTCTCCTGGCAAGAAAGGGAAAAATGAGTGGTTTATCTGACTTTTTGAAAGTGCATTTTGAAACACTTCAGAATATTCAACTATGGGAATCAACAGTAACAGCAAAAATAATAAACACCAGGAAAGTATTGTATATTGATTTTCAGTTTTTAGTTTGCACAGTAAAAAAAAAAAAACTAAAAGACAACTATATTGTCTTTTAGTTTTTTGCTACACAATACTTTAGTAGAGAACTAAAACAGCTTACAGTACTTTCTGGCACAAGTAATACATTCATATTTATGGTTTGTCAGAGATAACAAATCTTACCTAAATATTAAGTGTTATGATGATAGAAGAAATTACAGTGGCTACATTTTACAATGTATTCTGTAACTAATGGGTTCAATGCATTATTTTGACAAATGAACTTTTAAAGTGACCAAAGATTCAAGTATGAATAGTGAATTTTGATTTGTCTACATTTTACTAAAAGCTTCCAAATAATAATATATTAATTTACTCTAATAAAAACACCTGAGGTGGCATATCATTGCCGCCTTCAAACATACAGTACTGTATTACAATGATTTCTCTTAGTTCAGTCAGGTGTACTCTTGTGAGGTATTACATCTTTAATTTCATTATTGGCCTTTTATCCTTTCCTTTTCAGATAAACCTAGTTGCAAGTAGCTCACTGAGAGTTCATTTATTTCCCCAGAAGTGAACTCTGGTGAACATGCCATTCTCTCCTCATGTCACAACAAGCCACCAGATGAAGGATAAGGTGTAGGAGGCAAATTAAAGTACACTGTACCAGTATAAACTGCTAAAGGTGATTTTCAAAATCCCTTCATTTGCATTCAGTAGCTGTTGCTGTTTATTAATAATAAAAACTAGCAGGCACTCTCAAAATTAAGATAATATAAAGTAGTAAGCTGAAGGTGAATATGCCATGAATATAGCATGTGATAATTTTGAGTTCCCTGCCTGAACCTTCTCTTTGCATGATACCTTCCAAAATGATTCTGTTATTCTGTTAGGTAAAACACCTGCAAGAGCAGCAGTAGTTTAAAAAAAGACTGCTAATATATTGATACTGAGAGAATTTGTTGTACAGGATATCAGCAATCTAATTTGCAAAGACATTAATATACTGTAGCTTTGTACCACGGACTTTGATGCATGAAAGAAAGACTACCAAACATTAATATATCTTTTAGAAATGAAAATGTTTCATGACTGACCATGTTGCTTCAGCAACATTTAGTTTTTTCTCATCATGTGACTTTATAAATAATGTAGTTCCATGACAAATTTGGCAGCACAGTACCCTGAGAATTAATGCCCTGTGAGGTTTAAGGTTTGAAAATTGCACTCTGACAATTCTACTGGCTTGTCTGTCTTGTACACAATCATCCTAGATTACTTTTTATGTGAATAGAATAATAGTATGTGTGGTTAATAACTTGAAATTGACTTGTACCTCCAATTATTTGAATTTAGCTAATTTATTTGAACATTTTTAATGTGATTTATGTATTTTTGACTGTTTTAATAATTTTTTCTTAGTCTTAATTTTATGAAGAATATATTTTAAGAAGAGAGATAAAATGATCATCAACTTTAATATCAAGACATTCTTTAAATTGATCAATTAAAATGTGATGTGGAATGTTAAGGAAAACAATATCTTAAATAGAAATCTATGCAGGCAATGTTTCTTTTTTAATGCCTTAAATATTTGCAACTTTATGAGGGTACATATTCTTTATTTACATCAATCTACTATTGTTAATGAAAGCTCTTTCTAACACATTTCAAGTTACCATCTTAATTATTAAAAACACCATCCTCAACATGTTAACCACACTTCTTTATTAAAGTTTAAAAAGAAAATCCAAGTAGGATATTCATAAATTTAATAATAAGCCCTTTAAGATTTAATGTCACAGTCTACTGCAATAGCTTTCTTTGCTTTTATTGAACATTTTATTTATTTTCAAAGCCAAGGAAGCTTAAATAGCTCCACAGTGACCAGGAGAATCCTAGGCCAGAAATACTCAGGTTCCTCAGCTGCATCAAATGTGACTGGTTGTGGCGTTGGTGCAAGCAATGCACTTAGAAATAAATAACAGTGATCCTCGGACCAGAAGTAATAATTAATAATTATAATTGCTTACACTTATATAGCGCTTTTCTGGACACTCCACTCAAAGCGCTTTACAGGTAATGGGGACTCCCCTCCACCAATGTGTAGCATCCACCTGGAAGTACCCCTGTGTGTTCCAGTTTTTATTCAAATTGGCCCTTAATCATCAAAGCTGATTACTGCCAGTAATTGATCTGTTTTTTTTTTTCAACAGTTAGGCCTTGGTTTCAAAAATACCCTATTACAGTGGTTCTTAGTTATGGACTTGAGTAACCCTTAGGTTTTCTGGCTTCGCCCCAGCTAAGTTCATTATCACAGGCTAATTTATTTAAATTTCCTATTTGTAAATTTGTAAAGTCTTTTTGTAAATTTGCTTTCAGCTCTTAAAACCCTGAATGAGACTTGTAACTGGCATTAACCTTATGCTAATTAGTGAGTTTGAGGACTGTCCTCGTTGAGTTGTGCTATCTGACTGTCTGCATGCAGACTCAAGCAGATGAACTAACTGTCAGAGTTATCTGATACAATCTCATTCCTGCCCATGTCTGTTCAACATCAATTAATCACTTTTTAGTCAGAAATAAGGGCACAAGTTTTTAATTAAGCAAGTTTGGAAGAGGCTGCAAAAAAGGTCTCCTTGTTGAAAATAATGTACTTCAACCACGGTATTTTTAAAACCATTTTTAATTTTTTTAAACCAAATTGTTTAATAAAGGTAATTCTGGTCCTTCTGAGTTAAGGGGGATTTAGGGTTTTGGTCCAGCCTTCTCTAAATTATTTTATTTAACTAATAGCCCACTAACTCTTAATAAAATATTCCAAGTCTTCAGAAATGGATGATTCAGTGGTTACCTACTGTACAGTATAAATCCTACTCAACAGGGGCTCTCCAGGACCAGGGTTGATGACCCCTGCTCTAATACTATGGGATACAAGTTTACAAACTAAAATGCTCTTGCACCGTTCTGGTTCTCAGGAGAAAGTTTGGTGGTGATTCTGAGCGGTAATCTATTGACCGCTAGCATGATGTCTATGTGCCTGATTCTACTGGATCAATGTCATGTTACTGGCTTAGTTTGTTCTTAGCTATGACCTTATATTTTTTATGGAACCAATAAATTCCTGAACATTTTTTCCACTAAACAAGTTTATTAATACTGTTTATATAATTGTGAAGTGAACATACTCTTTGCAACTTTTAAGACTAAATATTTAATTTGATTTTTGCTTCAGCTTGTTAGCAGATCTAAATGCATACATACTAAACAGACTTCTGCTAATATTTCAGAAATTTTCAGTAATGTTAAATCTTTGTGATTAACTAGTTTCAATCCAGTCTTAAACACACATTTACAGTATGGAGAGTTAAGAGAAGGGTTATGTTTATACCAGGAACAAAGCTGACACTGTCGCTTAAGATAAAATATGAAACAGCTGAACTCAGAGAACAAGTCACTGTAAGCAAAATCATATTTCTCCATTATTTAGTTCCCTGTGGAGAAATACATCTTTAAAAAGGAAACAAGTCAAATTGCACCTCAGGTTTGTTTCCTTGTGCAAATTTGCAATCTTTAGATTCTTCTGATATGTGCAATATGTACTGTACTTCCCTGCTCTCTTATTTCTCTGTATGGAAATGTAAAACAGTTTACTTTTGGTCAGTGGTTGTATGCTGATCATGTTGCTTTAATAATATGTTTCAGGTATTTGCTACATCAGTTTAGAATGCTTTTGAGCAGTAATGCTCACGCGTCATGGCTGGCACATGTCACCTACTGTATGTGTGTGCACTTCAGTGGTGGAAGAATTGAGTCCTTTTCTTAATGCAAAGTGCTTTGTGATCCTATGGGGTGAAAAGAAATATACACAATGCAGGAAAACTATTAACTAGAATCATGTGGGAAAATTAAACTGCTTGTGTTATTTCATGCCTGGATTTAAAAGAGGTATCGATTTCAATGGCTGAACATAAATCTGTTCATAAGTGAATTACTCTCAAAAACTGTCAGTACCTGTAATTATGGAAGAAAATGTAAGGTTAGTGTGACTCTCATCTCTGGAAGACAGGTGCTGTACAGAATTTAATGTTTTCCTGCATTTTAATGTTTTCTTGTTGAGGCCTTGGGATGACAAAACTTAATAAGCCCCACCTTTACTACTGAAATAAAGTTTACTGTATGGTAGAATTTATCCCAGCACTTGAAGTCACCAGCTTTTTTAATTTCCATACCCAATGGAGACACCTTTCAAATTGGCACTTCGAAAACAATCACAAGGAATTCGCTTCTTTATTCATATAGAACAAAATTTACAAAGCCATTCATACAGTCGTTTTTTGTAGTTTTTTATCACTTTTTGTTTTTTAAACTCAACTTCAAAAATTGAGAATATTCAAAATACACTTTTACCTCACTTCATTCTTTCAGTATTTACAAATATGTACAAGAAAATTTCTAGTTTCTTTTTTGTTTTAAACTTGTATTAAAAATCTCTGCATTTTTAAATTTTTATTTTATTTTTTTTAATTTTGTCATTTTTTTATTTTTTTAATGTATTTTTTTTTTATTTCATTTTTTTTGTTCCACCCAAACCCACACCAGAGCTGAGATTGGATCAGATTGGATCAGATTGAAGTTCCGTGAGTAGACTCAATGGCTTCTGGGATGGGTCCTCCTGGCACTGGCTGGTATGACATTGGCATGGGTGTCTTGACGGGGCTCTGGCGGAAGAGGCCCCCGTTGGGTGATCTGTGTTTGCACTGTATGGAGGGGATGGTGGAGGTGCTGCTGAGAGGCAGGGGCAGGGTGCTGCCAGGGCCCTGTGTTAGCGTCCTGCCCGCCCCATGACCCTGCTCCGGGAGGAAGGTGCTCACAGACAGCCCCGTGCCCGGGTAGTCCCGGACAGGCTCCAGCGGCTGGCTGGGCTGCATGCTGCCGATGTCCAGCGCAGAGATCTCGATAGACGGGGTGGGTATCTGCTTGTGTGCCATGTCCTCGTCCATAAGACTGGTCATACGCCGGTGTACCTGCTCCAGATTCACTTCCTTGTCCTACAGGGCAAGAGAGAGAGGGAGGGAGGGACAGAGAGGCTGAGACCGGCTTTCCTAGGAGGTTTTCAGTTTGTGAAGGTCCATGCACATTTCTAGGTTTATTTCTCTTTTTTATTGGGTGTGTAAGAGATAATGTTTTCAAAGTTGCTTTGCTTGACCAGTCTGTACAAAGTCATCACTTGACAGCAATCAGGATTAAATCACGTTTTCTTAAGTTTGTGGAACCAATGTAACAGATAGTGAAACTGCACCTTAAGGAATACAAGCTTGGCGAGTACACAGGGTTGTCTTCAAGGCAGAGAGGGAACAAGACTAGAGTTTCCAAATTTTCCTTTGACAAAGGCTGAAATTTATCTTGGCCTTTGCAGAAAAGAGTAACAAGTCCTAACAAGTTTGAGCAAAACCAAACGTTTCTAGTGTGAGGCATTGGAAGGTCTGACTTTGCTCGCTCAAGAGATACAGGCACTAGTGTAACAAACTCCTTGATAAATTCCGTCCCAAGGAATTAACCACATCTGTTGTTTGCCAGGTTTCACTGAGAAGAGGCATTTAGCTCATATTTGTTTTAAATTCTCCAAGAATTTCCATGTACTGTTTGGTTTAAGGCTTCAACACTGCAGGTCCCTGTTGTTGAGTGCTAAATGCATCCCTAGTGTGAGTGACAGGACATCCTTGAGAAGGGGATCGTGGCAAACTTATAGCACAGCACAACATGCAAGACAGCTGAAGCGTTTTATGCCGGTTGTTCTGAGCCACTCTGTTATAGTACTTTGGACATATCAGGACTTCTCCTCCTGCCACAGATGCTATGGGAAGCACAGTGTAGACAGAGGAAGGCAAGAAGTCGGGGTCATGGGTGTGTTTCTGGGGGATTTCCACACACCGTAGCTGTTATCCAAGACTGTAACATGACATAGATCCTTCCTCAGTCATACAGTAGGTCTGCAGTTATTCTGCTGAATACCTTAACTATTGTTCTCTAATTGTAAATCATAATTATTGTCATACATTTATGACGAAGGTGCATAAACAATGCATGCACCCATCTCTCCGTTAATAAAATAAAAATAATACATTCAATAAAATAACAGAAGGGAATTGATACATGACATAAGTTATTTCCATCTTGTTTGTGTCACCTAACCTACAGTGCAGTGTGTTTTTGAGCAAGGTACTGTTCTAGTCTAATGATGGATAGAATAGTGCTGTACCATAATAACTGATATATATATATTACAAATAAAATTTATAATACCAAGAACACTGCCTCTATATGAATTAAATGTCACATTTGTATCATTTTAGAGCTTAGCTGCATCCAAGCTGAAGTAGCATAGATTCCACATAAAGTTTTCAGTAGGTAGAGATGCCTGATGTGCACTGACACGTGTTGAGCCACTGTTTTTTTAGTGGTTCAATGCATATTTATTTCTAAGACTTTCTTAAACCATAACATTACACTTGCATTATCTTTCTTGTGCAGGTGCAAATCAGAGTATAGACTTTGAAGGTTTTACATGTTCTTCTTGTTTAAAAACAAATATCTACAGTAAGTCATGCTTAAATTCCATTTTTTCCATGAAGTTAAACTAAAGCCTCTTTTGATGCTGTAGTTATATTGGAAAGTCTCCTTTAGAGCTTAAATATTCAGATCACACTCTGTTATAGTTTGACATGTACATTATAATAAAATTAATTTAAACTACAAGGAAAACGGCATACTAATAATTGTACACTATCTTTGCGTCTTGACAGAGCTCCAAAAGTTCCTAAACTCAGTCAGAAGAACTCATGTTGTCAGCTGTTTATTAAGGTTTAGCCCTTTATTTTGCATTTCTTTTGTCTTTTTAAATTTTCTACCTACACCTACCATCAACAGAACTTGATATGTACCTGACAAGCAGCCTTTTCCCATACAGCAGAGCCAAAAAGGAGGTTGAATCTGGCTAAGAAAGGCAAACCTTTTCCTTGCCAGGTTTTGCAAGTGGTTGTTTAACACTTTTAAAATGAATTGTGAGCTGCTGAAGCTGATTCCACCTTCACTTGGTAACCTAAACCAAAACATATCCTTTGTGCTTTGGAATGGTCCCATATATTTTGTTTCATGGGATAAAAATGTCATGTGCCTGAAACATCACTGTGATTAACCGCTTCACAAAATGCATAAAAATGTCAATTTTAAAACAAAAAAAAAACAAGAAAAAGGAAAGACAAAATTAGGGATGTCTGATTAATGACAATGTTTTTAGCTTTAATGCCTTTTCTTTTCAATCCTTGTCTGGTATTGTAGTGAAAGAGCAAGAGAATCTTTCATTATAGTGACCTTGGTGCCAGGAGCCATCCCTTTTTAAGAATCGTTCTGTCTAAATACCCAAAATTAAAATAATGGATTCAAAGTTTGGAATCGCTGTGTCGTCACCTGCATTCTGCTTTTGGTCTGAATGCCCTTTAGATCTGCATTCTTATAGTTCAAAGTGAGCAAAATGAAAGGTGTTTTGGTTGGAATTGACGCTGGTAATCACATGATTTTGGAAATGTACACGTCTTTTCACCCCAGTCAATGTGGACAGGACACCTTTGGTAAGGACAGAATATTATCTCAGGAGGTCTATCCTGACCTGTGTCAATAGCTTCTGCTTCATCCCAGTCTCTTTCTCTCTCTGTCCATATGTCCTTCCTCCCTTCCGATGAAGCAGTTGTAATATCATTATATGTCAATGGACCAGAAACCCTGGCCAGTCTGTAATCCTTAGTAACCTGCACGAGACCATAAAAGATAATGAATAAAAATATATCATCCGTACAGTGTGTCTACATTGACATATAATTGCAATAAGACATCACACAGTGAATTACTAGGGATTATGGACTGGTTTGACATATTTGTGGTTCTTATTGCTGTGGTGACTGAACAGACAGACCCATGCAAGCATCCTCTTTGCTCACACTTTAGTTTATGGATCCATTGGAAGGGTTTCCTTTTATTTTTGGTCTTCCTGCATACTGACTGCAAAATTTTTAAAAGGGATTGGGTAAGAGCTCAGAAAGCTCAGAAACATTGCAGGTGTACTAAAAGAGATCACCAAGAATCAGGAGTCATTACTTAAAACAATGGTCTTTCATAGATTGCAATTGTTTTTGCTGTTGGTATTTATTTCACTTAAAAAAAAAACAAGATAAAAAAGTAAGTCCCACCGGTCAGCAGGAAAGAGTTGAGCAGCCAAACTCTTTCTGGTTACGATTCATTTCAAGCAGAAGTGTCAGCCAGACAAGTAGCTTCTTAAAAAAAAAAGATCTTCACTGCTCACTAAAGAAGGTAGCTTTCTTATTTATTTTTAAACAAGACATAATTCTACCACAAGAGTTTCATAACTGTGTGTACTGAAGTTCTACTAAATCAGGGCATGTATCTGAGGCTGGATCCTTAAAGTAGAGTGTGGCAGTGTCCTCCCCCCACTCTGTCCTCTTGGCTCTGCTCTCTGTCACCTCTTTGGGCTGCTCTTGTCGACACCGGTTGCTGCTCCACCACATCTCCAAGCCAGCCACAAGGCAGGCGAGCAGCAGCCCAGCAGCCAGAATGCAGAAGACGCCAGCGAAGCTGTGCAGTTTAAGCGCACGGCCATCGGGCTGGGCACTCCCGTGGCTGTCTAGGTCACAGCGCCCCGTACGAGGCCACCATTTCTGTTTCAGGATATCCAGGTCGCCTTTCTCCTGCAGCTCCAGAATCCTGCAGGGAGAACAGCATACTGTAACTACAAACACCTACTTGAATAGTGTATTGTATCACAAAACCTATTAGAACAGTGTACTCTAATTACATATTCCTACTGGAACAGTATTATAACTACAAACTGCAACAAGAATAGTGCATTATAACCACAAATGTCTGATAGAACAGTGTACTGTAAATACAAAAGGTCTACCAGTTCATGTGTAAAATAGCCTATGAAGAAGAATACCATTGCTTCTCAGAAACATCAAGTACCTTTTTTTCCACTATCTATTTTAAAAATACATTTTAACATTATGCAAACTTATTTTCAGTTTTTTCTCTTTTAGCTTGTAGAATTTTCTCAGTCGTTTATAGCTACCATTAAATATCAGATTAAAATTCCCAGATTGTAAATGCAAAAAAAAACATTTTATTCTTTCCTTTTTGTAGTCATATTGTCTTGCTAGATTCCTTCTTTTAAACAGCTACAGTACATATACTTGGAGTGGAAGTTGCTCCAGTACACAGAAGTTTGTGGAGCCAGTGATGTCAAAGTCAAAATTATTTTTTCAGATTCACTGACATGCAAGTGCTATTTTAGCTGTGAGACAAGCAGGCATTGTGCCTGCCTGATATACTGCAATATTTATATTAAAACATATTTTAAGTGGGTTATGAGCAAGCACAAATAATAAGAAAATATTATTTAATTTTGCACTGTGTAAACTTAAATGAAAAGTAGTCAAATTTAATATATCATTTCTGTTTTTAATCATAGAACCATATTAGTACAATGTAAACAGGAAAGGAAATGAATTACCACTTAATTAAAGAAAAGAAAAATTGTAATAAATTGCATTATTATAGATAGCCAGAAGGGAAATGCTGTAATTATTACCATTTATAAAAGAAAGAAAGTTAATTTCTTAAATAAGTGAATACAAGGGAATGTGAACTCTGTGGATCGGAATTAGGATAATGAATCCCTTCTTCTGGAATATTTAACATTCTAGATCTCTCTTTTATTAGCCACCAGACGTCTCCTGCTGTCTCAAAGCAAATTACAGCTCAGTTGTTCTATGTAACCGCCTGCGTTGCAATATTTATTGCCACCATTATCAAGACTGTATTGTGTAGATAGCAATGATGGAATATCACAGCAAAGATCTCACTTCTCTACTTAAACTCTATTCCTGCAGTCCGACCTTGCTGTGCCCTGCACAATGACTTTGCACAGGGAGGGCACGGCAAGCCTTGACAAACTGCATGCATGAAATGGATGGGAGAATTTAAAACATTCACCTCCTCCACTGTCCTGTAATTCATCAAAGAGAAGGACAAGACCTTTAAAGACAAGGGATCAAGCCATCTCACTTTAACCATCAGACCCGTTTAAAAAATCAGCTTTGCAGTGGAACATGACAGAAATTAAAACTAAACAGAGCTGTGCTCTTAAACATTGAAATCTTCACAAATACAACAACAAAATGGGAACATTAGTTTCAGCTACCTCCTGAAACTAAAGTTACCAGTCAAAAAATGACTGAAAAACATAATAAAGGAAAAAGATGAAAATCTGAACCCTTGGAATTTAAGGTTATGAATAATAATTCTGACTTTTTGAACTTTTTCAAAATGTCTTCACTGCCAACACAACATACTGTATCTTCTGATCTACTCTTTTCCTCAGACAACCACATACCCTAAAACATTCAGAATTCTCTGTCCCACAAGATAAATGCAGTGGCTAGCAATAAATAATTCGAACCAAAACCCCAAAAAGCAGAGCAGCTTTCTCATAGTGGAATCGTACCTATTTGTCCTGAACAGTCTTATTATAACCTCTTCTTGAATGTAGTCCTCTGTGATACATATACTGTGTAACAAAGAATTTAAAGCACAATCTAAGATGTTCAAGAAATCAATAAGGCATGTGTGGGAATTAAATGAATTACAAAGAACAAAGGGATTTTATTTTTTAATAAAGCCTTAGTGCTATTTTAAGGTCTTAACGGGTTTCCTTTATTTTATAGAAGTTTTAATTTATCTGTAAACATCTAGTTTCGTTAATATGGGATCAATTTTGTGAGGGATAATACAAATCTTTTCTGAAACAGTTTTAATGAAAGGAACATTTTAATGAAGAAGTTATAAAGGTAGCCCCGTCACTATCACATAGTTTCTCTGTATCACTGTCCAACTGTACTTTACTGGCTTCTGCTCATAAGCATAGTATTATTCTTCAGCTTTCTATCAGTTTTGGTCAACACGTAAAAGCTATTTTGTTGTAAAAAAGAAAGAAAACTGAACTTCAAAGATCTAGTTCTAAAACGCCTATGCTGAGGGTGATTATAGGGTCTAATGAAAAAGAAAAAAAGCAAGTGTAAGATTTATTTGTCTCCCTCAAAAATATATGTGCTACTGTTCCATCACTAAGAAGTGCTCCACTAGCTTTGAGCATGTGCTCTTTCGAAGGTTACTTGCTGCAAGCGGCCCATCAATTTTCCTGGAACAATGCTGAAGAATAGAGACACATAAAGAAGAAAGAAAAAAATGCTGTTGGGCTTGGTTTGTTTGTTTTTTTCTTGTGAATTGCAATTTCAATTTACTGTAAGTTGAAATCCTTACTGGGCATTTGAAATACGAACACTGCCAGGCACAGAAGCAAGAAAATCTTAGAAGAAGTCAGTGTCAACTCTTAATCAAATCAGCAAGAGTTTTATTTTCTGAATCTCAGAATAATTGAGGGTTATTTTATAAGGGGAAAAGGGACAAATAAATCTGAAATCTAAAAAAAAAAAGAAAAAAAACCTCTTTATATTCTAAAATATCTACAGTAAATGTTGGTTAAATAAACATTAAGGTGTACTTTAAATTGATTGTTTACACCTGGGAAATGTTCATCATCTTCCATTTTTCTTTGCATTTTCTCCCCTGTTCGCAATTTCTGACATTTTATCCTCAATAGGATAGTGCCAGGAATTAAATTCAGTGAAATCAGTGATTTTTGTGTCAGATTGGTTTTTCTGTGAGAGATTGGATAGGACTGGGATACTGTAATTCTTCTGCCAATACCCCATTCTACAGTGGTCAGAAATCTCTAATGAAACAAATAATTAAAGATAGGCAATTACACTTTTGATTTAG
Source organism: Lepisosteus platostomus (assembly GCF_059453375.1). Classification (NCBI taxonomy): domain Eukaryota; kingdom Metazoa; phylum Chordata; class Actinopteri; order Semionotiformes; family Lepisosteidae; genus Lepisosteus; species Lepisosteus platostomus. The sequence continues at coordinate 28,638,014 of NC_142616.1, read as the reverse complement.
ATTATTATGAGACATTGGCCCAGTTGTCTGACATGCCCTGTAGTAGACCCTCTGTGAAAAAAGAGAAAATGATGGAATCCATGAGTATTACAACTTACAATTTCTGCACTATTGTTATGGTATGAGAACTGCTGCCCTAACTCAGGCTCCCTATCACCCTATCTAGCAGATTTTATCACAGAGTTTCTAAGACATTTCTTCCACATCATATGCTTCTGGAAAGTTAAAAAAAGTGCAATCCTGTATTCTAAAGTGAGAAATGCTAATAAATAAACATTAATTTTAACAACTGCAGATGCCAGGAGGTTAAAGTATTTTATAGTCTTGTAAGTGTGCCAAAATGTGCTTGGAAAACATGTTTTTATTTTTGCATTTCAAATTCCTTTACTGTTTTAAGGCCTTCTAATTATTTTAACTTTCACTTTTATGAAGCAATCAAGAACATCAAAAATTAATTTATGGATAGAATATGTTAACAATTCTGATAAAATGTCATTGTTGTCATTTACCTTTAATTTGGCAAATAACAAATAATTTGCTGCAGAGCACATTATATTGAAGCATTTGTGGCTGCAAAATATTATTAAAGAAGATAATGTTGTTCTTCTTAATTTAAAGATCAAAGAGGAAGTGATGGTTATGTAAAATCTATTATCTAAGCTGCCCTGCCCTACATTCAATATTCAGATGTTTTTCTAATGTAGAGAATGGTGTTGTTAAACATAAATTCAGTAGATTATCGATTTGTAATCTTGCTCTTTCATCCACTTACATATAAACTCTCAATTGCTGTCCACAGCTTTGCATACATTGTTTCTAGCAACCCCCCTTCCACTCCATCTGCACCCTTGCAGCTGCCTCCCTGGTTCATTCCACATAGGCGAGGGAGATTGTGACAGCGCTGGCCTTTTCCCTGTCATTTCCTCAAGCAGGCATGTTAATCCCAAACACTAAAGTATTAAGTACTCTATTCATTTATATTCATCAACTTGATTCGATACAATTAGATTTTGATTAAACTACTGAACTGTATTGAAATTTTAGTTGCTGACTTCAACCTTCAATACCATTTTTGCTTTATGAAAACTTTGTAGAACTGTAGTATGTAAAGACCTCTACTGCAAGTATGTGGTGGCAAATGACCATGCCTCTGAAAATATGTGAATATCACTAAAATGAAAACAAATACCTGACACATTTAAAACTTCAGGTTTAAAAAATCAAACAGGTTTATTGCCCATGGAGAATGAGATAGTGAACTAACAGGAAAGGCTGTGGTAAGAGTGAAGAGAGAGCCTCACTTGTGGGAGAAGAGGTCCCTGTAGGGACTGCCATGCTGTAGTGCAATACCATAGCCCTTGCTGCTCATGCTGTTCCCAGCCACCGTCACCGAGCACTCGTCATCTGTCAGCGCAGCGTACTCTACCACGGCCATGTCCCACAGGAATGCAAATCCCCCCTTCTTCGCCTGCACAACAGACCAAATAGAGCCTAAGTAAACCAGCACACACCATGACACAACATGTCTGTGGAAAAAGAATTAGAATTCTAAAGGCACTGCAGACCAGGAAAGAAGAATAGAGAAACTGTCACATGAAGTTTTGTTAACCCAGCCATTCCTTCACAGGGTACACTTTTTTCCATTTCTTCAGTTCCTTGACAAAATCTGATGCTGTAAATGAACATCAGAACCATTTTGAGTTTAGGCCATTATCTCCAAAACTTCATAGAACAGCCTACGGAGATTGGTAGCTGAATTTATTATAAAGTGTTTTATTTGAGTATATTACAGATTTGTTTCTGTTTTTTTTAGGAATAAAGTAATGTGTTCATTTTCAAGCTATACAAAAATGTTATGAGTTATTTCTTCCAAGGATTACAATTTTTATTTTTTATAAACTGAAAACATGTTCTGTACTGATTTAGTCATAGATATCTACAATGATTATTTTCTTTTACATGGATGTTACATTTATCACATTGCCTGTTATTGTAATTGTTTCTCTCATTTCACTTTTTTAGTAGTTACTTTATTTGTTACGCCAAATATTAATACCTCATCCTTAGCCTTCATAGTCTGTAAGGACAATATTTCAACATGTAAGTTGTTTAATGTACTTGTCATTTAGAATATTTTTGTAACACACCTAATAACAATAAAAAAATAATCATTTTTATAATTCTTTATGTGTGTGTGGCTTCTTTCAAGGTAAAAATTAAGGATAAATGAAATTAATTTCAAAACAATATCTCTTCTATATTTACAAATTGTTTTTATTATGCTGGAGAGAATATCTATCTTTTAATTTGTTCTTAAGGACTGCACTTGAGAAATCATAACCAATTTTCTAAAAGCACAGAAGCATATAATTTTCACTCTTTGAAGTAGGTTCTTATCAGTCACTACTGAATAGCAGTTAGACAATGATGTCAATAACGACATTAATGACAGGTATCTTTAGACCAGATAAGAAGACCATTTCCTTGCAAAGATAAAAAATAATGAAAACGGCTGTTCATTTTAAAATAAGTAATTTTGTACAGCCTTGGGGAAAAAATTGAGGACTGCTGATGTTTTATTATGAAGGACTTTCAGCGTTTTCTGCTGACTTCTTTCAGAGTCAGTACAATAATAAAGCATCGATGCTAAATCCAGTATGGCTGTTATCAATTAAATCTACAGTATGTTTGATTATTGGACAACATATATTACAACTATATTAAGTTGCAGGCAGTGATAACAGAATGTAATATTGTAACTAAAGACTTTCAGCTGAAGTATAACTCATAGAATATCAGTGCAATGCAAACAGGTCATCCCTATTTCTGTTTGTTAAAGCCCTGAATGTATGGCTGCTACATGACATGCACTGGAATGATAAAAGCACACCGTTTATTTGCAAGAAACTCTACAGTCAAAAAAAATATTAAAAACCACCTGTTGTACTTGGCGATGCATTTGTGTTCATTCTTTCAAAACACTGTGAAAATTAGTATACTGTTTGATAAGGGGTAAGTATCAGCATGCAGAACCTGCATCTTGAGATTGGAGATTGGAGAAATGTTTTGATTGCCATGCATTTTTTTAAATAATGTTTTACCAATTTTTGTCTTCTAAAAATATCATGCATGATTTAATCTTACTTTAACAAGTATTTAAAAAATGTCCACAGGGAGTTAGTTTACTAAAGGTAATTTTCCAAATATGTAAGATTAAAAAGGGTTATAACAAAAGTACTCCAAATAGTGCATTGCACATAAAAACATGAAAAGAGTTTGAGTTTTCAGCCTTAATCACAACAAGCTGATATGGAAAAAATACACTAAAGTGTCAGTCTCATTTTATGCTCATATACAGGATGTCAGTAGATACATGTAAAATTGTCAGCTTTTACTTTTGTGAAGAAATTAACCATTTGAATGTATGGTGACGTAGTACCATGCCTGCTTGGTGTTTAAACTAATGTGCTGAGTTTAGAGGCTCAAGGAAAGTCCACGTCTACCTTGCGAACACCATCCGATGGGTTGGCCACTGAGTTGTCATTGCCATTGTTCTTGCTGATGGTCCTCCAGAGTTCTGCAAAGGTGCTGTCTTGCTCAAGGGGGTTGGTACCCTTTGCTTTAAAGTAACTGTACACTGCTGTGTCCCTTACTGTGCCATACGACAGGTCCATCTGCTTGGCAAGGTCCTGGAAGGTCCTACAGAGTAAACAGTAGGAGAACATGGAGTGATGAAACTGACAGATTGACTGCCTCAAACTGTGATTGCACACCTTTTGAAAGGGGAAAGGCTGTTACAGAACATCAGTTAACCACCTCTTTGCCTCTTTCAACCCTTAAGGTTTGCGATTAGGGGGCTGACAAACCCAGTGAAATGAGACTGATGGTTTCAGGTATAAAACTTTGGTCTTTACTGGCCAGATACAAGTCACCAAGCTGCACTATGGAATGTGCAGGCACTTTAATACAAAAGGACAATAAGAGGAACACTGGCTGAGCTACTGTATAATTGTTTCTAGCTTTACATGCTTAAGTAGTCCACATAAAACTACATTAAATCATAAGATTGCAAAGGCATTAGATTAATTACACAACATCCAGCAATAACTAGGTGTGTGCATAATCTACCATCATAAATAATAGCTGACTGCAAATAAAAAAGCACTAACAAACCAAGCAAAAGAGCAGAGTGGGCATTTTCAAATGCAAGAACAAATTACTGTCAGCTTCTTCATCATGCTAAACTTAACTTGGTATACCAGCACAAATTGAGTACAACATTGTAAACTAGGTGACTGGACCATGAAAGATTTTATCTCATGATCTCTTCCCAAGCTCTCCTACAACACTATTTTTGAGGTTTAGAGTGCAGTGTACTAACTTTTCTAGGTCTGCCCTTGCATTCAACAAAATATCACTACACTTTTTTAGGAAACAAATCCATGCCAAGGATCAAGGCGTTTTACAGTTGTTAATGGTGTCATTGATAAAATATTGATAATTTGTTTTTTGACACTTATCACAGAGCACTGAATTGAAGTATGACCACACAATGTTACCATGGGGTAATTGCAATCAAATAGCTTTTGGTAATTTCTCACTGTGATTTGTATTACTGCCTTAATTAAAACACTATCGGAAAATGTGACACATGAAATATGAGATCCTAATTTCCTTTCATTTAAATCTTTATGGTTTTATTATTAATGCCAATAGGTTTGATGAAAAGCTTAAACATACTTGTGACATTGAATGATATCATGATAAAGTTGCATATTCATTAAATGAAGACAGGACATATTATTGTGTAACTAACTGAACACATTGTTACTTATGATGTGTGACTTGGTTTATTTCATTGCTTTAATTATTAATGCATTGCTTTATGGACTATCTTCAAAATACTCCTAGGTACTCATCAGAACATAAGCACCAAAAGACATAAAGAAGTGTCTTCAAAGCTTGTTTGAAACCCTTTAAATATTTCTGTTTAGATTATTCTGAAGGAGGTTATTTAAGTTCATTTACTAATTAATGCAATTTTCCATGTGAGTTTAATTGGCTTTGTAAGCACCAAGTGGAATAGAGAATAAGATAACATCAGACAAAGAAAACAATTTAGAATTACACAGAAAATTAAAATACTACTACAATCTAAACATGATTTTTAACTCCCCAGTGTCCCTCCCATTTGGTCTGCACAAGAGACAGATGGAATCAGATATCATATTAATTCTAGCTACAATATTTTACATTGGCCTCATGCAATATCTCTGAGTGGGCCGAACACACACTAATACACAGTTTTTATTTGAGGTTTTTGATGTAAAAATCTCTCTGCTAAGTGTGACCATGACTCAAAGCAATATGCTGCTGAGAAGTGTTCTGTGATGACTTATTAAAGTGTAATTGAATCCTTTCTGTATTAAATAGCCCAACAGCAGTATTATTTAGGCAGTTATTTCAGTAATAAGTTTTTATTGGTCCCCTTTTTAAAATTCTTAAATAATGCAGAACAGAACATTTTACCTTATGAACATTTAATGTCTTAAACCATGGTAAAAGCAAAGCAAAACAGAGAACAGCAGAATCATGATTAAAACAGAGAAGTGATGCAGACTGAGGAAAATGATGCAAAAGAAATGCACTGAATTGGCAAAGCAAGTCCATTCAGAAAATGTGTTAACACCATGCCAAATTTATTGTGGATTCTCTGTAGAAGGATCTCTGTGAAAAAAAGTAGTTGAATGCTTATAGGGATACCGTGGAATGAAAACTGAAGCATATGCTGATTGTGAAACACAGGACACAAAGTCTTCTTTTGGCACACTCCAGATATCTGCATGAGTGAGTACATTTAGAATAAAAGAAATATTTAGAAATATATTTCTTAATTGCAGGTTTAAATTGTATAAGAAGGATTTTCAAAGGATTCCTTTAGCATTAGTTAATAGAACCCAATACTGGTTCCATATGGATGAATTCTCAGTCTGATAGAAGCTTCTTCTTTTTTTACTTACTGTACCTAGAAAATCAATGCCAAATATTGGGTTTGAAATTTGCAATTGATTGGTGGGTCAGTGTTCTTATTGCATCTGGGCCTTGTTTACGCTCAAAGCTCTAAATGCAAGAGCTACATAATGTAGCAAGAAAGCAAAATGATACCCCAAACTTAAATTATCCTGAAAAACTTCCAGAACTATTGATTGCAATGGGCAGATAATAAGACCTATCAGAGAGCACCACATTAACTGCTGTAATTCCATTGAAGTGATCTCATTAAGCTGTAGTAAATAGTTAATGAAACTATTTACTAAAAATGATTATGTCATATTACACTTTGCTACATTTGAATACCATAGCAAGATGGTAAATGGAAAATAATAAATAACCACACAAAGCACATCCAGAATACCTTTCCTAACTATAAATCCATCCTTCTATGCTGTACCATACTATAATATACCTACATGATTATTTTTACTAAAATTGTTATCTGGGATATGAAATGCTGCTTGAAATTTGACATACAATTTAGCAAGTGGGCATACCTTGTCCGTGCAAAGCTTCAGTATGATACAATAAATACTAAGAGATCTGCCTCTTTAATATATTCCTAGTCATCCAGTACTTTATAACACTAAAGCTAATTTTGTTTCTCTAATATACTTAAACTTCAATCTATCAAACCGCATGTCTAGGTGACATTTATTATTTAAGTAATTTTAATATATATTGATAACATAAATGTAACAGTTTAGGTATTTTAAATACTATAAATATTGAAATACCTTTTCAAATGTGTGGCTGCAAGCTTTCTGGTGCAGTCTTTCATACCTGCTCCTGAATACACAGGATACTGAATTCCAGTCCATATAAAAATGTCAGATATTTATTTTTTGTATATCTAGAAAATTCTTTGGAACACTTCACACACAGACACCTAAAGTTATCTTAGAAATCCATTATTTTTTCTTCAATTAAATTTGATTAGGTTGTATGTGGAGGAAGCTCATGACCTAAAACCCACACATACCCCAGCACACATTCACATCCAGTCAGAACTTTGTTCCACCAGGTTCAGCAATGAGGCATGACTTCATTACAGTAGAATGTTGTAACTCTGAGGTTGTGTCTATTATGTTAAAGATCAAACCCAAGTGTAATTATTGATCTCAGCTGTTGTATTTTAACATCCCCCTTTCTCCTCCCACAACTGAGTTAAAAGACATGACTCATTCCAAAAACCGTTTCTGTTAATTGCCAGTTACAACCTGTTTTTTTCCAAAAACAACAGCTACCGTAGCAAAAGCACATATTGTCACACTTTTCTTTAGTGTCAATGTAGTTTTCTCTTCCAAAAAATACTTAGCACAACAAAGTTTCACCTTAGGGAATTTCAGTAAGATCTAAACTGACCTCAGATCTTATATGGTTAGATATAAATAAGACAGGCTGGCTGACAAAAGATATGAAACTCCATCTACATGGAGTTTAACATGGGAAAAATGCTTCTGAAATAACAATTTATCACAACATTTTATACTATGTTTATATACTTATTATTAAAAGTTGAATCCTTGAAGTAAATAATCTAGGGTTGTAGTATTAATTTAAAAATCATTGTGCTTCTGAACATTGTGTTCTCTCGGTACACATTATACTGTATGTCTTACAGGGACTTTCACAATTAACAGGAAGGCAGCATAGCTCCCTGTTTCAGCCACTTTAAGAGTTGCAACATGATATTGTAAATTGTGAATGAAATTCAAAGTACACAGTACTGGGAAATAATACGACTTACTGTAAACCTTTAATTGTTAAAATAATTTAGAGCAAAATGTGCATCATGTAATATTTTAAAATAAATAACTGGAATGGTTGTAACCTGGAAGCAGGTTCCTAAAGACAATGACAATGAAAAACAACAAACAGAATGTAGAAAAATCTGAAATAAACATTTTAAATGTGTGCTGGTGGACACCCATTGTGTCAGGGAATTTTGTGAAAATTTTAACATAAAGCACAAGAAATGCTGAGAAAATATAATTTTCCTGTTTCGTTTTAAAATCTCTCTTTCAGTGTTTGGATACACAGAAACAAAAGGAACATAAGCCACAAAATGAAATACCAAATATAGCATAGTATCAAAGGTTGAGAGGTTATACAGTACCTACAAAAGGTTATCAATAGCATCATCAATAGTTATCAATCCGTGGCTCATAATTTGCTAAAAAGTTATTCATTTTATTATTTTTCAGCAATTTTGTAAGACCCCAGCACAGCCAAACATCTTGTGGTGGGTGCTTTAGTCAATGAACTGCCCTCGGGATGTTTCCATGTCCTCTGTGAGCCATTTGATTGGTTTGTTGTCACCAGAAGCTGTAATGTGAAAGGCCTCAGCCCCTCCTAGCATGTCATGTACTGCCATTCACCAGCAGGTTAAAGCATATACACTGTGTACACAACAACCCCACATAGCACAGCAAAGAGCGAGAAATTGGCTGCATACTGAAAGCATCCCAGCTGAGTGATTAAAATGAGTGCATACATAAATGAAAATACAAAGAACCAAGCCTGTTTGCTACATTATATCTGTGCTAAGCTTCTGTTTCTAAACATTTCACTTAATCTGTATCTAAAATAAAACAAACAGACTATTAAGGATATTAGTTGATTAGTGCCGCTTTTCTATTCCAGCAATAAATCGCATGTGGTTCCGGGAAGCCAGGCTGGAGTAATGCAATAGGCAGCTGGGAGCTGGGGGTAGGGGAAGAGAAATACTGAGCAACAGTTAATCAGCTCATGGAGCAATGGCAGAGCACAGATCATTACAATGTAATACTCTCACTTCCCTTAACAATTAATTGAATAAAATGCCAGTTGTGGCGTTGCTTTTGAGCATATCATAAAGATCATACATTCATAGAAATATGTCCAAAAATATTTGCACAGAGATCAAATTCTGCATTTTGTAAAGTTATGCAAAAACCAATGTAACGTAAGTACCATGTTGAGTATTATTATTTTGCTTGATTTTAAACATTGTCATTCTCCAAAAGGAAGTTTTCTTGTGTTTCTTGGTTTCAATATGCTAAAATTTTACTTTTGGATATCATGGTTTAAAGTATTCAGTTGAAAAAACCTTTCACAAGAAATATGTTTTGAATCCATATTATTGCCCTGTACTGCAACACAAACCCATCAATAACCTCCTGTAATGTGAAGTTTGTCAGCCTCATGTCTGAAATAAGCACACTCCATTAGCTGCAGTACTAAAGATCGTCATTAATGAAAGCAATGGCCCTAATGCAGTCATTGGAAAGTCTTGTAGATTGTATAATGAGTTCATGGTCAAAGAAAATTTTTGAAAATCAAGATTTTAAGTGTTATGTTTTCATAGGAGATACATTATTTATATTTATATACTCTTACTAGTTGCACACTGTCACCATTTTCATATCATGATGATTTTAATATCACCATGTTGCAGTAAGCACTACTGCCTCATTACTCCTGGGTTCTGACCCCAGTCTCACATACTCATTTGTGGGAAGTTCTTTCTGGTTTTATTTTTTATTTTATTTTGGGCTTATTTTTGACTACACCAGATTCCTCCCAATGTCATATAGGAAAGGTTGACTACTTATATTACCTTGAACTCAAGCTGTGAACTAGGCCTGTACTGTCTATACATCCCTTCCTGGTCTCCATTAAAATAAGCTAGGCAGCACCCTGCAGTATTTCTAAGCTCTGTCAGGAGTACAATAGTTTTTGTGCTTATCCTACAGTAGATTGATTATTATTAACAGATTTTTTTTCACTTTTTCAACTATACAGCTTTAACCTGGGGTTAGACAGTTTAAGCTTTGTAATAATAATCAGCAGCACGCCCAGTTTCTGGGCTGAATATTTACAGTGTAGTATATAATATAATGATAAACAAATAACAAAACAAGTACATGTCATCAAACAGAAAAGGCTAATTTCAATACTATATACAGTACATAGCACATCCAAAATCTACACAACACTTTATAGAAAATACATTTTTTAACATTTTAATCTTGTGAAATAATAATTTAATTATCTTAAGCTCAGTAAGAAACCCTTGGCTATTTCTTACTATGGACTGAAGAGTTGTGCTATGTTGTGGATCATGTGCCCATTTCTCTGTTGTTTAATTTATGATTCTTTGTTTTCTATGCATTTCTCCTGTTACACTGTATAATTCAGCAGCCAGATGGTAAATAATTAAAATCAGCAGAGGTCATTGTGTTTCAATTGTTCCTTATAAAACTAGAATATCAATAACTAAGTTTGGTACATCAATTTTAATAACTGAGCTGATACACCATCTTTAACACTACCATAAAGCATTTACTTTGAAATTGTGCTGTAGCAAGATTTTACTACCACTACATTATAAGAGCAACGGTCATTTAAAAAAACAACACATTAATTCTGTGATAAATCCACATCCTGTGGACCTATCCTGTCTCTGATATTGTAGCATTAGTTTGTTTATCTTTAATTCTTTCTTGGGCATGGAAATGTATCAAATAATTTCTATATGGTAAGTAAATTATAAAATGATGTTCATTTTTCCTCTCTGAGTCTGATTCCTAAGTATTAATTTGTTTTGTGCATTTATTTACCTATCTGACTAAATATTTGTTTGTTTTATGGATACCTGCTGTGATCTAGATTTGAAATGCATTCCTTTTTCTTAATGTTATGTGAAAATGATTTGGTTAGAAGCAATGAAAAATGAAGGAACCATAAAAGCAAGACTGTAATTAAGCAGCAACAGCTGGAACAATGGAAATATGCTGTGTAATTCTGACATGCCTGTGAAGTGCAAAGTTAAGGAAGACGCCCTCATCATATCCTGTGCTGTGGATTGTCAACACTGGGAGAGGCACTGGACAAAAACCCTTAATGGATGAGAGAAACAGAACTACTCAAACTGGGAAAAGAATTACACAACTTCCTTCCTTTCAATGGGAAAAACTAAGGTTGCTGCTGGAAGAGGTGTTAGCGGGGCCAGCAGGGGGCGCTCACCCTGCGGTCCATGTGGGTCCTAATGCCCCAGTATAGTGACGGGGACACTATACTGTAAACAGGTGCCGTCCTTCGGATGAGACGTAAAACCGAGGTCCTGACTCTCTGTGGTCATTAAAAATCCCAGGGTGTTTCTCGAAAAGAGTAGGGGTGTAGCCCCGGCGTCCTGGCCACATTTCCCAATGGCCCTTACCAATCATGGCCTCCTAATAATCCCAATCTATGAATTGGCTTCATTACTCTGCTCTCCTCCCCACCGATATCTGATGTGTGGTGAGCGTTCTGGCGCACTATGGCTGCCATCGCATCATCCAGGTGGATGCTGCACATTGGTGGTGGTGGAGGGGAGTCCCCATTACCTGTAAAGCGCTTTGAGTGGAGTGTCCAGAAAAGCGCTATATAAGTGTAAGCAATTATTATTATTATTATTATTATTATTATTATTATTATTATTATTATTATTATAATAGGCAAGATATACCATGGCTACACTGACATTCTTGGTCCCCACAATAAAAATCAGAATTAGCTTTGGCAATATTAACATAACAAGCTACCTTACATATTATTTCCCCCATTGGCCTTTACCAATCATGGCCTCCTAATAAGCCTCACTCTGTTCTCCTCCCCGCTGATAGCGGATGTGTGGTGAGCGTTCTGGCGCACTATGGCTGCTGTTGCATCATCCAGGTCGGGCTGCCTGTTGGTGGTGATGAAGGGGAGTCCCCATTACCTGTAAAGCGCTTTGTGTGGAGTGTCCAGAAAAGAGCTATATAAGTATAAGCAATTGTTGTTGTTGTTGTTATAATTATTATTATTATAATTATAATAATAATAATAATAATTATTATTATTATTATTATTATTATTATTATTATTATTATTATTATTATTATATGATAAATGCATCGCTCTAATTAATCATCCTAAATTAAACAGCCAAACTTGTTCTGTACGAGTAATGGTTATATTGTTTTCCCCTACCGAACAGTAAGGTAAACACATATTTGAAGAACAAAATTCTCAAATTGTCCCTTTGGGGATGAATAAAGTATTTTGAATGGAATGGATGGGATTAAATGGAATGGAACTGAAATGAATTGAATTGAAAATGACACCAATCTCGAGCGTGTCTTGTTTGTTCAATTCATTCTGGATCCTTCCTGTGGTATTTGGGTTGGGCCTGACTGATGAATGACATCAGAGAATATTCCTCAACACTTCCTCTATTTTCTTCAAAGAACAGTATGTATCCTTTTACTCATTTTCACAAGGCAGTGCATGTTTGGTGTACCATGTATCCTTTTGAGCTGAAATCATCCTTAATGACATTTCTATTACCTAACCTAGTCCATTAAGCTTATCTGCACAAAAAATGAATGAAAACACCATAAATAGTAAATGGATACACAGTGCTTATCAGCAGTAAACTGACATATCTCTTTTTTCAAGGCACCAGACAACCTGAATTATTAACTTGTGTTATCATAAGGAGTTTCTGGTCACTTTTCCCCAGCATGTTGCAGTTGATTAGATGATATTAACTGTCAACAGGGTTTTTCATTGGAGTACAATGAAACATTTATTGTATTACTTTATGTCATAATGGAATAAAAAAACATAACTGTTTTTAAATAATACATAAGATTGTACTTGGATATAACTTATGAAATTGTTTATTATTTTACAGTTGTATTGGGAGGACATGGAATGTACAGTGCAGATGATAATTAAGCATTCTGTGTGAAAAGAAAATAATGAAAAGATCATATTAAAGGGTGGCAGGACATTTGTATGACACAACAGTTGTAAATTGAAAAGTAAAGTATGTACTGTACATCCCTGTTACAATAAAAAGTGATGAACCCCTAAAAAAGTTTTTTTACGGATACTAAGGAAATAGTTCAAAAGGAAAAAATACATGACAATTTCTGAAAAAGGAACAGGTAAAGGTTTATTGAATGCTGAAAGGAAAACAAAAGAGAAACAACATTTTGACTGTGGAGCCTTCAAGCTTCACACCTGGACACCTGAACAAGGCTCCACGGCTGCACCCTTGTCTCTTTTCGTTTCCTTTCAGCATGGAATAAACCTTTTTTAAGATCACTTTATTGGCCATATACAATTTCTTGTATTAGGAATTTGTCTTTTTGCATACACTACTGTAAATTGCTCTTCATGAGACACATAGACAGGGGAAAAGCTTGGGGTCAGAGCGCAGGGTCAGCCATTTATACAGCACCGCTGGAGCAGTTGGGGTTAAGGGCCTTGCTCAGAGGCCCAATGGAGTAAGATTCCCCTGATGGCCGTGGGATACGAACCGGCAACTTTCCAGCCACAGGCACAGATCCTTAGCCACAAAGCCACTACATCGCCCCTTTATCTATTCCTACGTACTGAATGTCTCGAATTTCTTAAATCTACTACATGTTGTTGTTTTTCAACTTCAGTGCAACTAGAAGGAAATCTCACTTACTGATTTTAATATTAAACCACTCTTTGCAGGCACTTACAGTATCTAACAGGATTTTACAAAGCTGTGCCATTAATTGCAGACTAGCACCCAGCAAGCATTGTGGATTTCTGTTTGGTAGTTAGTAGTTAATTGACCCAAATAACTCATACAACTGTTTCTTGAATGCAGGATGCTGGCTTCAACAACATGGCTGGATAGTTTGTTCCATACTTCCACAAACCTATGATTTGCCTCCTTTTACTGTTTTAAATATATTTCCACATACAGTAGTTTCCACTTGTTCCCTCCAATTCACATTTCACTGTTCATTCCACAGAAGTGCCCTGTTTTGGTTTTGTCAGTGCATTTGAGGGTTTTGATTACTTGTATCAGATCTCTTTGTAATCTCCTCTGTTGAAAACCAAAATGGTTCAGTTTCTTCAGCTTGACAGTGTAAGACATTCCCTTTAGCTTCAGAATGTATTTAATTGCTCTCCTCTGGAATGATTCCATAGCAGCAATATCTTGTCTATAACCCGATTACCAAAATTGTACACAATATTCTAAATCAGGTCTTACTACTGCATTATAAAATCTTGACATGCCTAGACTTAAATTCTTCACTTTTAACCATATATACTAATGTGTTATTTGCTTTTTTAAATGTCTCCCCAAATTGTTTAGAAAATGTAAATGTTGTGTGAACAGCTAAGTCATTTTCGTTAGTAGTCTCTTCCAGCTCAGTCAATAAAGAGCTAGAAAATGCTTTTCTGTTATCACTGGAATATTATTTATATTTAAAAAAATAGTATTTTTATGTCACCATGTCCCTGTAACAGATCCCACTTTGATGGTAGTATAGCAAGGGGACCTGAATGTCAAACAAATCCTAATAAGGAAGAATAAACAGCCAAGGCAACCACCCCAATATTAAACTTCCTTCCCTACCCTGTAGTTCCCCTAAACATACATGTTCAACTTCATGTCAGAACTGAGTAGCACAGGAAATGCCTCACTTGGTCAATCCCATTTAGGCCAGTCCACTCTCACTTGATGTCTTTTTTTACATGCGGGCTGGCAATGCAACTTTCAAGGCTGGTACTAATGAAAACAAGTCTTAACCTTGCTTTGACTCCCAACAGAGTATTTTAAAATCTTATTACAGTTTTCCAAAAAGTCTCACCCTGAGATCATGTAACCTCTGTGTCCCAAAGTGACTGTGAGGGTCTGGTTAGACATTCCCTGTCTCTCCTCAGTGAGTGCTTTTGTGCCAATTCCCCAATTACCTTGTAAAAATGCGAGGAACATGTTACTGGCGCTGTCTCAAGGCCTCCCTCTGGTGGTTCAACCCCACTTCTATAATCCCATCTTGGCTGACCTGTTGCACTCCCATACATGAATGGGTTTCACAACTGACTCAGAGGATACAGTATTCGTAAACACTACAAATTTGTTTTACAAAGATTAACCTAATTAACCTAAGTTAAAAAAGCAGTTTTGAATCTCTAAGTTTTATTTCTTGTTTAGAAATAACAAATATACTCTTGGCTTTTTACCTTAATAGTTAGCACACGTCTTCACCCAGAAGAGTATTAAAATACTAATGTTTCAATGCCAACATCCTACTTCACTTCAGCCAAGGAGAAATTCTTCTTTCATCACAAGATAGTAGTTCTACATTTGGCAATGTAACAAGTGAAGACGAGTGATGAATCTGTCACACTCCCTGGATAGACTAAGATGTATAGAGAATATAGAGAATTTAGAGAACGAATGATTAGAGCCTAATTTCCAAATGGATTAAATTATTACAATTACCCAAGTGCATAAGGAACAGCTTAATTGTTTTTCTTGCCCAATTCTTTGAGATCAGCCTACTTTCTTTTTTAAAACTGTTGATAAAATAGAGCACTTAATGCTAAATGGTAAATGCATGTAATGTGTGTAATTGCTTTGTTTAAAATAAGTCACATCTCAGTATAATGTCTTATAAAATGAATCATATTCAAAGAAATTAGACTTCAGAAAAATGCTGTGGTACAGTGTGCTCAGGGTACTTAGCCTACATTAATTTCTCTTAAACAGCAATCAATGAACAGAGCATGCGCCATTAACCCTTAATGTAGGTAGAGACCTGAATTAAGATGACCCTGGTGCTACAGAGGGTATTATTTCTTATTATCAGAAATCTTTTCTGTACCCAAAACTACTTCAGTTCTGTTTTTTGTTAAGGGCATATTGTACTGTGTTTTTGTATATATTTTACAGAATATTCCAGCATCTGTCATCACAAAAGCACAATACTTAACTTACCTAAGTGTAGTTGTGAGAGGCTGTGATATATTTTAAAGGAGTCCAGTAAGATCATACAGAGACACCACAGAGGTTTAAGCAAGCACAAAATTACATAACCTATTGAATAAAAAAGAAAATCCTTAATCCCCTTCAGACATAGGCAGCAGTGCTTAATGATTGGCAGTTGGAATGTTAAGCTAATAAGAAACTAAGTGACACTGCGCCATTGCAGTATGTCAGGGTCTTGTAAATACACTGTAACCTATGAAAAGTAAATGTTAAAGCACTCTGTGTGCTCACTGACTTTCCTTGATTTTCATTGTAAGCTATTTTGGTGATTTGGTGACTACAGTTAGTGAAGAAAAGAAATATATTTATTGAAAATAAGATTTTTAATGAGGAGGTATTAAACACAGATTTTAAAAGGCTCCATAAGATAGAAAATATTTCAGTACTTCCCATCACAGTTTGGGCTAGGTCAAAAATAAAGTCAAAGAAATTGCAGTTAAGCAATGTTACTTACAGTCTGTCTCACAGATATATATGCTGTACAGTTAATGAAATTGCTATGTGTCTTCAAATTCAAAACTATTTGTTTCAGAAATGTAACCATTGTGTGGTAAAGAATAAACTACTACCTGCGCAGGTGTACTTTAAAACACATCTCCGTGCAGTGAATGACAATCAATGAGTCTGTCACTGTCTAGTCTGTCATCTCACAACAAATGGGAAACTGAGAAGCAAA
Source organism: Lepisosteus platostomus (assembly GCF_059453375.1). Lineage (NCBI taxonomy): Eukaryota > Metazoa > Chordata > Actinopteri > Semionotiformes > Lepisosteidae > Lepisosteus > Lepisosteus platostomus. The sequence continues at coordinate 28,621,455 of NC_142616.1, read as the reverse complement.
TCTGTCAGACATCTGATCAGTGAAGTACAGCTTAAAATAACTCACTCACAGGATTTCAGCAATCTAGATATACAGTACAAGTGATGTTGGCAAGGCAAAAAACATTTTTAGAAAAAAGGAAAATTACTTTGCCAAAACGTCCTGCAAGATCAAATTAAACATTTCCTCTCTCTGTTTGCTTTATCAGTGTAGAATCATTATGCAATATGCGTGCACCAAATGGCAAACACAATGAAGTTAGTCCGGAATGAGAGATAAAGTAGAGGCAGCCAAAGGCAGGCAATTGGGTATATCAAGAATTTTCTGGAACTCAAATAATTGTAATTGGAATTATATATTAGGGTGTTTGCTTTTACAAACGTAGACTATAGTAGAGAATATGATTACCAAAATTCAATACAATGAAAAACTTACACCATAATATTTAGTCACACATACCCTATAAAAAGCCAAACCTAAGAGTAAAATTAGAAATAAAATGAATGTGTAAATAAATACAGAGTTTGATCCTTTAAAATGTTCCAACAAAAATTATTTTAAAGATTGTGTTTTAAAATTTCTGGATTTCCTGCTGCTTTGATTGAAATAACGGTGAAAGACTAAGCAAGTAGTAAGTGAGTTGGCCTTTAACTGTAGCTCTGCTAACGTGTTTAAATAAGAATGGCCTGCAATGTTTACAGTGTGTTTATTCATTTAATAATTGATGTATTCTGCAGACAGTAAGCTGCTGAATTTAGTACTATTATGTCCAAAATCTTTATACCACAATAAAAGCAAACACCATGGCTTCAGAATTTGTTTTAGTATGGGGATTGTCAATACAGTGCTTCTGTAAATGTTTGCATGACAGATTTATTTAGTGACAAGCAGAGCTGAACATTACAAACCAAATCACATGTTTTTAAATCCCACAGGAGCTTAGAACTTTTACTATAGCCAGTTATTTGAAAGTATAAAATATGTATTCTTCTATTGTCTCGTTATGCATAAAATACTTTGAGATGGTACAAGACATACAACTTAGATGTAATATTCAAATACATTATTGTAATTCATAACCCATTTAAGTTAAAAATAATAATTGAGAAGGTACCTTAACATACTGTATCTGACACCAATATTAGTTTTCTTTTTCTTCAGATTTTGATCATGCTATTCTTACATTGTCTCCACACTGTGATGAACACATCAATAGTTCTCATTGCCAGCTGTCGCTTACATTCAGTGTTTGAGGATTCAAAGCCTCACACACTTTCTTACTGTTATTAAACATGGCAAAGAATCCACACTCCACACTACAAACAGACATTGAAATAAAGTGCACAGCAACAGATTCAGTCGTGTGAAAAAGTACAGTAAGTACACCCCATGAAAAGGTTGGTATTTTTAAAACTTTTTTGACAAAAGGATATTTGATCGTTATTTCAACAATACTGATAAAGGTGATCTAATGTTTAAAAAATAACATTGAAAAATCACAATTTGCACTCATTCGTTCTATTTCAAGGGGAAAAGCAGGTGTTAGTAAAGTAGAGAAAAGAGCACCCGGACCACATGGGGGAAAACACCCCTGACTCTCTGAGAGTCGGTAGAGAGGCACTGCCTAATGACTGGGAGCTACAGTAGCCCCGAGGGGTAGGGAAGGATAAGGAAGACTCCCCTGACTCGCTGAGAGTCGCTTTGAGAGGCACTGCCTCACGACCAGGCTAGGCCCTCAGGGGATAGAAAGGGAAGAGGAAGGCTCCCCTGACTCTCTGAGGGACGCTTTGAGAGGCACTGCCTCATGACCAGGCACTGCCCTCAGGGAATAGAAAGGAGGAGATAGCCCCTTGAATCGCTGATAGTCACGTTATAGTCGCTTTGAGGCGCTGCCTCGCAACTGGGATAAACTCTCAGGGGACCGAGAGAATGAGAATTAGTAAGTTTGAGTTCCCGAGAATAATGTGGGCATGGATCCCCTCTGGCTTGCGCTGGAGAACCTCCCTAGAAAGGGTCAAGGTGGCGCTGCCATCCTGAGGTCAGGGAAGTGAGCTTCACTGAGTCCCCCAGAGGGAACCTGGATACAAAGATAACATAAAAGAATGAGGAGGAGGGGGAGGAGGAGGGAATTCAAAAACTCTAAACGTGTCTAGGACGGAGTACCCCTTGCTTCTCCCCTAGAACTCAACAGAAATGCAATTTCCTTGTGCAGAAAAAGTTAGTACACCCCTACCTTTATCATTGCATTTGTAGCGGCGAGGCTTATTAATAAGAAAGAATTAAGTGTTGCGGCGCTTTCCCAAATGAGGCCTCATCTCTCTGTTCATCTCTGTGGTGCAGCCACAAAGAAACTATTCATGCAGGCTGATTTAAAGATGTTTTCTTTTGATAAGGGACAGCTCCCAAAGGGGGATGCACTTAGCTAAGCCTGGCTATCATGATCAATGGTCATCCATTGGCGCCTATCTGTCTAGGGAGTGCCAGATGGACATCTGGACTGCATTCCTAAGTGTCAGGAGTAAGTGACTCATATCTCACCTTGATCAACCAATCAGGGACTGGTAGGGCCGAGTATCCCACGTGGGACTGTGATGCCCATGGAACTTTCAGCCAATGAACGAGCTGAAGTTCCTCCAGGTAAAAACAGGCAACACAGAGGGCCTGGGAGAATTCTGTGGACTTTTCTAAAGGGAATTCAAAGGAGAATTCCAGGGCAGGACGGCCCAGGAGCAGAAGGCTCCCAAGGGCAGGACATTCTCGCAGCGCGACTCCTGACCATCCTGAGACTCAGCCCGGACAACCACGGAACGGCCAATGTGTCCGAGTGCCAGAACTTTCCTTTGTTCTAAGAGTCTAGAGCGGAGGTTGCCAGAGAGTAACCAGAGGATCCACCCGAGGTTAGCACCAGCAGCAGGCCTCGTGAACAGGTCGGAACTGTGGACAGCTGAATCACTATTCAGAACTAGCGCTTCATCAGGAACGAACCGGTCCTCTTCCTGACTTGCTGGGACCCACAGTCATCTTTTCTCCTGTGCGCAAACTTTGCTAGTTAAAGCCAACACCAACTAACCGGTCAGTGAGCATCTGCAGCGCACCGTCGCAAGCCGCACAGCACAGCCTGGCACCGAGCCAGAGAGCGCGGATTGGACAGCAACAGCCTGCAACTGTTTCTTTGTGCCCGCAGGAGATCTTAATCCCCAGAGATTGGATGAGTATTCAACTTCAATGCATTACAGCTCGAGAATTCAATTGTTATCCCAACCAGTTGATATCAATTTAATTCCTAAGAGTTATGTATTTGTTTTGAGTATCCAATATAGAAGTTGTAACCAAGTTCATTTACGAAACGGTCTAAATGAATGATATACTGAACATATGTCCTCTTGATATATGTAACTCTTTGTAACTGACTGAATATATACCTTTTGTATTCTGATAACCCTCTCGATAAGATCTGTTAGGTTTATATGCATATTCTATGTATTAATAAATGTATCCTCGTGTATTAGTACCCGTGTGTGTGTGCGTTGTTTGAGTTATATCGCATGGTTGGATTCTAAAGCCATCAAAAGAATCAATTTTGTGATTTACTGCTACAATTAATAATTGTCCCAGTAAATGCCCAAACCCTACACATTAAATGCCTAAAATTAGAATCAGGTGCACCAGGACAGGTGCAAATGATTAGAACATCATTAGAGAGTAGCTTGGAGGGCACTGTCTTATATAAAAATCAGAAATCAGAAACCTGTGGTTTGGTTTGATCTGGTTGAGGTGTGTGGCTACATCATGCCAAGATCCAAAGAGCTCTCTAAGGCCCTCAGAAGAAAGATTGTTGATGCCTATGAGTCTGGGAAGGGTTTTAAGGTCATTTCCAAGCAATTTTTAGTCAATCATTCCACTGTCCAATAGATCATCTACAAATGGAGAAAATTTCAAACCACTCGCAATCTATCCAAGAGCTGACTGAAGGATGCTGCAGGAAGTCTCCAAGAACTCCAGGATAACATCCAGGGGGGTTAGAGGCAAGTCTTGCCTCAGTCAATGTCAAAGTGCATGAGTCAACCATCCGAAAGAGACTGTACAACTTAGCCCTACATGCGAGGTCAGGAAGGAAGAAGCCTTTGCTCTCAAAAAAGAATATAGATGCATGACGGAAGTTTGCCAGACAAAACTTAGGTGAAGATCAGGACTATTGGAACAATATGCTCTGGATGGATGAGACAAGGTAGAGTTGTATGGCCACAATGCCAGACGTCATGTTTGGCGAAAACCAAAAACTGCCTTTGACCAAAAGAACCTCATACCAACTGTAAAGCATGGTGGTGGAAGCATTATGGTTTGGGGCTGCTTTTCTGCCTCAGGGCTGGGCCACTGTGCCATCATAGAGTAAACCATGAATTCCACATTGTACCAGAGAGTACTTGGGGAGAATGTGAGGCCATCTGTCAAAAAGATGAAGCTGAACCATAAGTGGACCTTGCCCGACAATGACCTAAACACTGAAGCAAATCCACAAAAGAATGGCTCAAAAAGAAGAAAGGGAAATGGAGGGTTATGGAATGGCCAAGTCAAAGCCCAGATCTTCACCCTATAGAAATGCTGTGAGGGGACTCGAAGCGGACAGTACATGCAAGAAAGCCCTCATACATCACACAATTGAAGGAGTTCTGTAAGGAGGAGTGGGCAAAAATGTCTCCAAGTCGATGTAGGAGACTGATAGACAATTACAAGAAATGTCTACAAGAAGTGATTTCTGCCAAAGGGGACAACACCAGCTATTGAAGCTAGGGGGTGTACTTATTTTTTCCACAGCAGACAATTGCATTTCTGACTTTTTTGTTTAATTAAATTATTGCCAATAATAATTTGAATTGTTATTTGTTAAATTAGATCCCCTTTATCTATCAATACTGTTGAAATGAAGATCAAATATCCATACATGCAAATATGTTGAACAACACACACTTTTTCACAGGGTGTACTTACTTTTTCACGGCACTGTAGCTGCTACAGTAAATGTTACAGAGAATTAAAAAAAAAATGATTTGAATTTCAAAAGGCTATAAGCCCAGATACTCTAAAAATAATGTCATTGCAATGCAATTACAGTAAGTTAGCATCTGTTCAAGCATGGTGAAGACAATATCATGGACTGAGCATGCATGGCTGCTTCTGGAACTGGAAGTCTTATTTTATTGATGATGTAACTGATGACAGCAGCAGAATAGATTCTGAAGTTTCCAGAAACATTGTTTCGGCTTGTGTAGAAGATGACGCTTCTGTTCTTAATCTGTTTTACCATGCAGCATGGACATAACCCAAGTGTATGGCCATTGCAACAGAGTTTATTTGGAGAAAAAAGTTGAAAATTATAGAGATTTCTATTCAAATGAGCATACATTCTACTTGTTAAAAAATAAAGTTAGGGCACTCTAAAAATACTGCAAGCAAGGACTTTAAATTAGCTGCAACAAAAGATTGGAAAAGCATTTCAAATGTATGCACAGTTTGGGGAGCTTAATGAGTCACAGATGTCATGCTATTATTGCCTAAAAGGGATATACAACCTAAAAGACGTTTGCATTTAAAAAATTATTTTAAAAAGCGAGCGTGTCCCAATACTTGTGGTTGTTTGAATACAAAGTATGTTTTTGTTTTAATATGATCAAAAACATACATGAAATTACCCCCCAAATAATATCCATGTTACATAGTACTTATCATTCACATTAATCTCACAAATACAAACTGCTTGACTGTAAGTCAGTGTTCATCTTGATGTCCCAATACTTTTGGAGTGAACTGTATAACAGTAAAAATAACTGGATATTCACATTTGAACTTTTCAAAGCATGTCAATAAATATTAATGGTGTAGTCTGTATGAGTCATTTTTTACAAACTGCACAAGGAGAGCAAATCCCACAAAATTGCTCAAGTTCTCAGTTCATGTAATGTGCCCTTTCTCACAGATTTTCAATTGACATTGGTTCAGGATTAAGGCTCTGAATTTGCTTCAAAGAACATAAAATGTTGCCTCTAAGGATTAAATTTCTTAAACATCAATTAAGAAAATTAACCTTCTTCATTTTTCCTAGTGCTTAATTAAGCTTCTATTAATGATTGTATCTATTTTTTATTGTTAATTAAAAAAGATTATACATTACAGCCTGCCGAACGAATTGCCTAGCGGATAGTACAACCATCTTTACGGAGCCCAGAAGTCTGATAGACACAACTAGAGGAGCTGTACAAAGTAAAGGTTAGGACTGGTGGGCTGTGGATTGGGATGCTGCTGTTATGACACTGAATGCAGTACTTCACACAAATTACCCAGTAACTGCTCTGCTGTATAATGGGTCACCATGTCATCATTGACAATGTGAATTTGTTCTCAATTGACAAACCTGATAAAATAAATTCTTCCACCAACATTAGTTCTACAGCTGCAATACTTTATGTAGTTTATTTAATGTGTTTACTCAGAAGTCGGTTTGAGGCACTTCACTCTAATTAAATGCATCATCAGTTTGGCCAACAGAAATCAATATTTTTCCAGTTAGGGCCCTGAATACATCTGTCAGGTGACAATAATGGCTTTAGTCACTTTTGTAATAGAAAACTTGAACACCAACGCAGATGCCAGTGTCATTTTTTAGATTTGTTGAGACCACTAAAACAGAATTACTGTCATATATTTTGTTACAGAATCTTGCTTGGCTAGAAAATCTTAATATAATGTCCCTGTTTGGTGGTCCACTCTCTGCCACTGAGATCTAGTTTTTAACATCGACGTACTTCTTTTTAACATTCTGGGTTAATCATTTGTACAGAAATCTGAGGGGTAGCAAGAGCTTGAAGCTTCTCCAAATCCTTCATTGACTAGCTGTAGCATACTGCCAGCTTTATAACACACAGGATACAGACACATTAAGAAAGGACATAGAGTATCCTTGTACCCAGTGCATATTAAAGAAGCACAAAGACAGTCAATCTCAAGCAATGCTGCAGCATAGCCCATTAAAGACATAACAGAGCAGGACCGGTAATGTTAAAGCACAGAGCTCTTGTAATAATACCTTTTTACAGGGATATGTTCAAAAACGACACAGCAACCCAGGTACATTTACTCTCTGGTGCAGATAATGGTATGGCTATTCTTATTTGAATCCATACACAGTAGTTGGTTTCCTGTTTGTTACACTAATGAGGAATTACGACTGGAGTGCTTGTTGCTAGGCTACATTTTATTGTCTATCCCCCTGATTGTATTTTTTCACAATGTTAAAGAACAAAAATATATATATATACACCGAGAGGCATTAAAATTGCAACAAGTGAGTGCTGCAGCCAAAACCAACTGCTGCATTTTAAAACCCTCTATTATTTTATCTTAAAATAAAACAATAATACAAAAAACAAAAACCTTGGGTTTTACTATCCTCCAATTTCCAAGGCGTTTGTTACAGTATCTCTCTCTGTGTATACTGTTGTGTACAGTATGTAATATATACACATACAGTACTGTAAATAACTATACTGTACATATATAAATATTTGAAATTACTAATGTTATTATCACTGGAGCCAGATAGACTGCATATTAGCCAATACATTACTCACTATTGTTATTAAACAGGAGGAGGAACTAATTAATTAATGTTAGTGTACAGTACTGTATGTAGCCAATGGTGTCTCCCAGCACTACAGGTACTAAGCACTTGCTCTTGTCATTTGAATATACTGTACAAGAATGGTAATTCAGAATGCTGTGATATTTAATTCTGTAATTGTTGTTCTGCATAAAAGAGGCAAAATTAATTTTATGTTACAGATATGTGTGTTTATGGCTGAGAGTATTCCAGAAAATTCATTAAAACATCATCAAAACATTTCATTTCTAAAAAGTCTTGTGATGAGTACAAAGTGAAAAGAAAAAAGTAAAAAAAAATACAAGAATTAGTAAAATTAATAAAAGTGGTGTTTTGTCTAGGACAAATGCAGCAAATGATGTTATCATTAATGTGTCTTTACTATGAAAATGGAGGGAGGTTCCTTCATTCCACCAGGATAAGAAATGATATTGACCTGTGCAATTGGTTGGGAACCTAAAAAAAAATCTATTTTGTAAGACATTGCTGAAATTTCACTAAGTTTGAAATTCTTTCTAGTGACACCTACTGACATGGAGGGCAAAATGAGATGTTGTTTGACACAAATTCACTGATGGTTAAATTATGTACTAACACGCTGTTAATTAAACAATAATCTATATCTAAAAAGGCATTTACCAGCAGCTTAACACCTGCTTTGTCAATTAATGGCAAACAGCGAAGTCGAGGGCCATTAACACTCCCAATGAAAGGACATAAAAGGTGCTAAAAGCTTTTGTTGGAGGGAATTACAGTTAATATAAACTGCAGTATAAACTGCAGGGGAGTGTTAACTGAGATGAACGCCTCACCAGACAACACTTTACTCAACTGGAAGTGAGGACTGAAAACAGAAAACATAAACCAGGCATGTATACTGCGAATTTGGTTAAACTAAAAGACACTAAATCATTTACAATTCATTTTCATGAATGTAGTGTGTTCTAAGAGTGCATTTGTGAAAAATTGAAACTGGAAACTATGAGAATGACCCATTGCTGTTTAAAACCTACCGCACAGTGTTGTCCATTTGAGAGACAGTGAGGTAGGCTGCCAGGTTGGCAGTATAGGATGAGCACACAATCAGTGTGAAGAGCCACCAGCTTCCCATTACAATCCGCAGGGCCATCGAGCTCACTATTGAGTCCCCTCCTGCAAAGAAAACCTCAGCTTTAGTCACCTTGCTTTTCCTGTTTTTGTATATTTCTGTATTTCCTGTCTTCACCTTTTCCATTAATAATGGAATACATCAAGAGATAGAGTTCACTAATTTTGCTTAATTTTAATAACTTTATCTATGCCTACATCTACAGCATTAGAAAAACATCTACGTAGTCCTAATTAAAGAGGTGAAAAAAGTGGATATACTGTATACTGTAAATCAAATTACATTTAATGAATTACCTATTCTTTAAAACTGCAGTTGTCAGTATTATACTGGAATGTCATTGGTGGTCAGGAAACTCAGCACATGTTTCTGAACAACTGCACACCATTTGAGATTATTTTGTGCTGATGTGTATCTTAATGTTTTGGAAGGAACATTAACTTCAGTATGTGCAGCAAGGTTATTTGCAAGATCTCAGCTAGATTATAACCTATGATGTAGAGTGCTATTGCTGGAGAACTTGACTTCAGTTTTTGAGAGTTTAGGTTTTCTTCCTTGACGTCTTCAGTTATCACAGCAAAAGTTTCATGAACCCCCTACTCCTTGGTCTAATACGAATATGAATATGAAGCTAGACTGGAATCTGGAATAGGAATAATTGTTAGGAAAAGCATTGTTAGAGAGAATTTGGAAGATGTGAAAAGCATACAGTATACAGCAAATCTAGTCTATTCTTTGTTCTAGTTTAACATCCTTGCCTAATTAATGTGTGTGAAATACTGCGTGTGTGCTAGAAACCCATTAGTTCACTCTTCATATAGTATAAACAGCAAACAATGCGTCATTGGAACACTTGATGTTAATATTGCACAGAACAAATAGAATAAAGTTACTTCAGATAATAATCACTAGTTGTTAGCCTTGAACGGGTTTCCGGGCAACAGTGTATATGTCATAGTGCTTTGTGTACTTTGAGCACTATACAAAAAATTGAAAAAGGTTCCTAGTATTATTTAAAAGAACAAAGTAAATCACCAAATACATCTGTTTTATATATACAGTATAGTATACCAGTCTACTACAGTATATCTCCAGCCTTTAGCATCACATTATAATTGTGCACATTGAAATTCATTTACAGCATGTGATGTATCAGAATCAAAGATGTTTCAAATGGTCTTGTACTTTCTTTCTCGAAAAAGAAAAGACTGACAAAATTGTGCTAGAAACCCATTAGTTCACTCTTCATATAGTATAAACAGCAAACAATGCGTCATTGGAACACTTGATGTTAATATTGCACAGAACAAATAGAATAAAGTTACTTCAGATAATAATCACTAGTTGTTAGCCTTGAACGGGTTTCCGGGCAACAGGCCAACCTTTAATAAATGCATCTAGAGGTTCAACATTAGTTGCTGAGCTAATCATTTATTTATTTTTACCGTTGTTGGATTAGTACCAGAAGATCTCTCGACCTCCTTTATTCAAAGGCACCTTTGCTGTGCGTTACTGATCCATGAGGTTAATCAACTTCAGATGCACTGTTGCAAGTCATGTTTTATTTCTCCCAGCTGCTACTTTATAGTTATTTTAAAAAATAATATTAATAATACTATGCATACTGTGATGTTTTTAGTGCTTCTGACCTTAGTTCTCAGGGTCTGGATAACAGAGAAGCCATCTCTCTATGTTAAAAGCACAACAGGGCTCTAGGTTAATTGAGAAGAAAAAGAAAGAGCTACAATTCTATAATAAAGAACAGGGCCTCGCTGTGACATGGTGCACTTAGACTCTCCCAACCTGTATAGACATGCCCATGTTTCTAGCTACCCTGAAATACTGATGAAACCGTGACATGGCTGCTCTCTTCAGCAGTCTTTACTTCTAGAAGTACTAATGACATTTTTGTCACCAGATCACCTCATAAACTCTACTTTATTTTGTATTTGTATTTCCCAGGGTATCAGTGCTCCAAAAGTCTCCCCCAGCATGAGATGTCTACACTATTTATTAAACATTAGAAAATCAAGCTTTGGTTTCTGGTGCAATCTGTTGGGTTCAATTTTGTTTTCTTTCTTTTTGTCTGTTTTATATGTAATAGATTTAAAAATCTCACATTTTAATCCCAAAAGCAGATGTGTTTTCTCCATCACGTGCTCCACTGGAAACAGGTGGGCTAGAGCAAAATAAGTCAACTTTATTGCATGTTAATTTCATTTACCTCTAAAACATGCAGGAACCTGGCACTTGAGGACAGTAGTGGCCTGTTTTCCTGATCTAGAAAAATATAAGAACTCCAAAAAGGTTACTATATAGTGGAGTCAACCCTGGATCGCCTGCTGAGCTTACCTTGTTGTACAAAGGCCCCGTAGACCACCCATATGGCACTGTGCAGAGAGGTGGAGACCGAGGAAGAGGGGGGCTGCTGCTGGTGGGTTGTGGGATTCTGTGTCCTCACTGACTGGATACGGTTCAGCACGAAGATCAGGACCCCAACAACTGGGATGGCCGCAGCAATACAGGCCCACACAGCAAGGTCAAAGGGGGCAAACAACGAAAAGATATTGATCTTCTCCTCAGGTTTCCGGAGCAGGATGCCCACAGAGTAGTCCATGTAGCGCTTGGTGAAATCCACCACGCTCTCCCGCTCCGGCGTGATGGTGATTGCAGAGACGGCCAGATCTGCCCTCTGTGAAGTGAACAAAGAGTGCAATAAGATTTGGAAATGTCATCAAATTCACTTATGCCTTATGGCTATACTGTGTTCGGAAATTTTGATTCTCAACAACTTTTCTCCATATGAATTAAAATGGTAAAAAAGCTTCTCAAGAAAAAACTGACAGGTCTTAAAATCTGCAAGAGATATAGTTGGTACTCATAATTTTTAATTCATCTCCATATAAAGGCTTCCAGGATTTCTTTTTTATTAGCTAGCTTTAATTAATTTAAACTTTTTTAAAAACAGAAAAAACAAGAACAATTCAATATAACATGATTGTGAAGAAAATACAAAAATCTAGCACTTGAGGAATGTGCTCAAATTACTATTTCCTTGCACTCTGCCTTTAAATAGTCGTAAAATGTTCAAAGAGACTTGTTAAGAATTTCCAAGAGGGAAATGTGTTACACTTGAGAGTAATTTTATTTTTTCCACACTTAAATTAAGAAGGACGTTTAAAAGGTTTTGTTAAGGACAGTGGTACACATTTATGTTGAACAAGCTCAAAACTCACATTCAAAGCTTTCAGATCACAAACCCGGTTAAACCATTTTTTAAAAGCTGAGAATACTTTTACAAAAGTCAGCAGTCTGTGTGCTCTAGTGAATATTATTCTTGCCTTGTTAATCAGCTCTCCGATCATGCCATTCCAAGAGCCATTGGGCAGTTGAGTGCCATATTTGCTGTCTGACACTTGGTAGATCTCGTATTTGAAACCCAAGTTCTTTGCCAGTGCATCCAGTACATCAATGGAAAAGCCTTTGTAGCGTTTGGGTTGTCCCAGAATGTTCTCAGCAACCATGACAAAAGGCTCCTCCTACAGGACAAAAGTGGTATGGTATGAACAGTCACCAGCAGTGAAAAACAGCAAAGAAAATCAAGGGTTAAGAAATAAACTGCAAAACTATTTACTATACTGTTTTTCTTTTCATTAGATTTTATAATTTACAAAAATAGTCATTAAAATTCATGATCATTAGGATTCTCATTAATGACGTATATTTTAATGCAAAGAGGACAGGCTGATGTCTGCATGCTGTGCAATCTTTGACAACTTTGTATAAGTTCAGTGGCAAAACCTGATAGTCAAATTTAATTTTAATAAAGTGCCTCTTGTGTGCGCAGTGACCCATACCCCACTGTGTAATGGCAGGGATGATAAGTCATCTCTTTGGAATTATTGCTTTGAATTTACTGGGGCAAATTATCACAGTTTTTTTATGGGAGAACTGTCATGGCTGGAAGAAATAAAAAAAATATATAAAAAATCCCACTACGGTGTCTAATGACATGATGAAATAGCAGTGCCTGAAGCAAGTCAAGCCAGGGAGGATAAATGAAAAGCCAGATACTTATAATCCAGTCACAAGTTAATCTTTAGGGAGGAAGGACCACTCTACTGTCCCCAATGAAAAGTAGTGTTCTGAGCTCCACCATTAATATCACACACTACCGCACAAGTCAGAAGCAGCAGCCTGGCCACATTGATCCTGTAGCTACAGCGCAGATGGAACATAACCCACCTAATGTTGCAAGGAGGACATTGACAGACTTTTGGTTATAGTAAGCAATAAAAATATCATTTGATGAGACCTTTTCTGAAGAGGTTTTTAATGATAGTGGGAACCAATCCCTCATTTAACAAGCACAGGAAATATTTTTTGAAACACCAATTTTAAAATGTGTACACAGTACTTAACAACCATTTTTCCAACTAGTAATGCATACATGAAATACAAAACTATTACCTGTATACTATTTTAAGAAATGTTTCTTGCTGATGACTGTTTTGTCCTTTTGACCTCTCTCATTTTAAAATGATCTCCTTTAACATTTATGTAACATTATTACATAAAATAAGTTATACCTTTCTCACATCAAAATCTGAAATTTGTGTCATATACAGTACATCATAGGCAATAGTTTTGGTCAAGTGCAATTACCCTTTAACCTGTATAAAGTAAGATTTAATGAAGATATTATTTGTGTTACAAACCTCCAAAAATTATCTGGTTGTGATACAGTATGTGCAGACCTTAGTAGGTTTTCAGCAGAACAAAGAACAATTCAATATTCTGTTAAAAATGTTTGCTATCATAGAGTATGGTCACAACAGCTAGTGCTTATTTCATAATGATAATCCCAAGATTTCTTACTATGATGTCATTTATTTACATTAAAAACAGTAAAAAATCAATTGATCTGCTTGGTTAGCCTACAGATGTAATACTTCACTTTTGCACTGTTGTTTGCATGAGCTGTTGTGTCCAGTGCCAATTCAACTTGGGGCAATAATATGTGTTTATCGTATATTCATTGTATATATATTTATAGTGCATTTCTCCTACCAGCAGCGTCACCACTTTGACAGTTACGCCCTGCATGCCATTCTCAATGCGGCTCTCCTTCAGGCTGCCGTTGAGCCCCCGGCTGGAGTCCCATGTGGCCAGCTGCAACACAGAGACACCATGAGTGGATCTCCCTTGGAAAATGCTGTCTATCAAGGAATGAGCATCAGACAGCATTCTTTGAAGGAGGTCAGGTTGATTGTATGTAAAGCCATATGGTGATTACCTTGAATGGTTAATTTGAAAACTCACAAGGGTATCTAAGATGACTAATCTTTATTTTACAGTATAAAAGACATGCAAATTACAGTACATGTTTGATGTAAACTCTTTCATAGACATAACTCCAATTATGCACAGAAGAACCTAATGTTCACCAAGGAAACACACCCTATTGTTGTAAAACACTTAGACTTAACCTTCTTTGGAAATGTCTCCAATGGATCTCTTTGTCTTTCAAGGACAGTGGGGGACAGTGCTGAGTACTATTTTTGCTCTTCAGAACTGCCTGTCACAGCACTGTCTTCCATCTAGACATTTTTTAGTAGAATGTCTCTCTAAAGCCATTAAAGGCAATAACAATTAAAAATGAAGTGCATTGCAACCCTTTGAACTACATGACCAACTTGAAAATCTTCCTGATTAGTTCTCTGGGGTTTAAATTAAGAATGGCCTATAGAGAGAATCAGCACAGGCTCCTTCCAACCCTGGAGGTGACTAGGCAGACTAGATTTATTACTTTCCTATACTATTTCCTGTTCTTCATCTGGGAATCTGCATTGGCATTGTGAAATTTGCACTTATCAGACAGAAAGCAGATACTTGTATTGGCTATGCGAGAGTTAAATCTGCTAGAACATTAATTAGTTTCTTTCAGAATTTTCATGAAACAGGAGGGGACCATTTATTGATGGGTATTATTATATACATCACAGACCATTTTTTTCCCACAGCATTGGAATGCTACACTGAATACATACTGTACATTTGGAAATAATTAGATTATCAAGTGTCATGGAATGTTATTCAGATTACTCTATATGTAATTCACAAGTCTTCCCCCTTGAAACTTGTTTTTGATTTTTTAATGTTGACTGAAGATTGCTTATCTGCTTTGGTTTTTTTGTCAATAACTTTCAAACAAAGGAAAGTGCTCTTACATTTACAATTTTAGTTTTGTGATAAGGATAGGAAGACATGCCTGACATATCTACAAAAAGCTTGTATTCAATTACTGGTCCCTTTACTTTGCTCTCTCCATAAACACAACTGTATGACCTACACATTGCTCAAATCTAAAAAATTGTGGAATCCTCCCTGTTCTTACTATTTTACACATCATCTAGTTCAGGTCCTGGCAGTCTCCCACCTAAACTACTGTAATTCCCACTTGACTGGCCTCTTGACAAACACTAAATTCAAATACAGAGACCTTTTCATGACCTTTGAATTCAAGTGTTATCAAAGCATCTGTCCACCCCAACTCATCTAGAGTTCTTCTGATTGCCTTGCCTCTTCTCTTTCTTGCTTTTCCCATAAAGTACCACAGCATTACACCAGCCAACCCACTAGCTCCTTACTGCTGCCAGCTGAATTCCTGCACCCAATTCAAAGATCTCTTTCAGCCACTCTGCACCTGTTGTGTCTTCAGTCCCTTATCTTTCCATACACATTATCTCCTCCTGCTCTCTCCACTCCTTCTCTTCTGTTAGATTTTTTTATACCTTGTATCCACTTTCCCACTTTCACCCTCTTTCCTCAACAGAGGAATGAATTGCTCACAGAAATCAGAATTGCTCAATCCCTGATTTATCACCTTTGACAGCACCTGTGATTTCTCACTTTTCCTTTATCCAATAACTCCTACACTACTGTACATCACACTAATGTTTTTATGTCTCACATAGGTAATGTAGGTTTCTATTTTGCTAACTGTACATATTCATTGTAGTATACAGTAATCACAGAATATATAACAATGTGGTGTTGACAGTATATTACTGCTCTGTATCTACATTGTTTACTTAGTTTTACAATTTAATTTTGTCTTGCATAGTATTTGCAACATCCATAACTTTAGATTTCTTAAGCTTAAGCAACAGACCCATCCTCATTAGAATGGTTACCTGGCTTACAATCTTTACCTATAATTCACTTTTTTTTGGCCTGTCTCATTCTTTGTGTTTGAAACAGAAATGGGTCAGATTCTTTGTCCATTTTTAATTGAAACATATAGGTGGACAGAAAATCACAGATGCTTGATGACCTGAGGCTAGTGAGAAAGAGCTCACTGGCAAAATATGAGCAAGAATCCCCAGGCTAAACAGAAGGGCATTTATCTAGATTTCCATCCCTTCTGTGATATCCTACTCATTAGAGATTGCTACATTACATACAATCTGCCTGTGATTAAATGAAACATCCTCCTTAAAAAACAACAACGAATAAGAGTGTAACAACAATAGCAGCTTTTCTGTAGCCTAATTAATGCAAATATCACATTGTTCTCTCTGCTACTCAAACATGATAACACTTCCTTTGAGGTTATTCTTCAGAAATTGAGACTAAACGTCTTGGTATTGACCAGAGTACTGACAAGAAGACCTAATTGTTGTTTTTTATTTGTTCATGGTCTCTTCAAAATAATTTACAGATGCTCAGCATTCAAATGGCTTCAGCTGTGTTCGGTGGACTCTCACTTTGTGAAATACATTGCTTCATCTCTTTTGGAGCCCTGGCATCTTCCCAGCAGGCTGCCAATTTATAACAAGCCTGTTGCAATGATTCACATTTCTTTAATAAAACTGTAGATGACAAGATTCATGGAGCTGCGTCATTGAATTAATGTAGCTAAATCAGCACAGGTTTCAATCTCTGGACTTGGTGCTGGGCCATGACTAAAATCAAACCGTGCATGCATAATGGCCCATGAAGCCACTTCACAACATCTCAGAAGAGGATGAGACTGCATTATTAATGTCTGATTATTTTTAAGTAGTGCTGTGTTGCAATCAAAGTTCAAACAAACCACTTCAGTGTGGAGGTCTATTTATTTTACTTGAGTATTTGTTTATTGGAATAGTTTTTAGGTGGTGCTTCGATGAGGTACAGTACATGTGTGCCAAGGCATCATTCTGTTAATCATAATAATGCTTGGGTTGTCTGAGGAAGAGCTTGTTGAGGCAATGGAGTACAAACAGCTGTGCTCCACAATACACCCAAAACAATATTTAATCTGATACACAAATGCTGGAAGAGAGGTAAGGATGCATGAAACTTTTTGAATGATGGTTTTCAAGGGCTACAAGCAGACGTGTAGTCATGCAGTCTCCTGAATACTGTATATGTCAGTTATTAAAAAAACTAGATCACATGTCACCCAAAATGCTCTAATATCTGAAAACTAGATGAAAACCAAGTTGTTTCATAAATGCACCCGATCCCCAAATGCTTTAATGTGTCATACAGTCAAAGTGTGACCTGATGAGACTGTGGTTAGAATTTCTGACTTGCAGCAATGGGGCCCTGGGTTAAATTCAATGTGAGTTGAGTTTGTATGTTCTCCCCATGTTCGCATGAGTTTCTTCCAGGTGCTCCAGTTTCACAGTTCACAGACATACTGATAGGTTAATCAGCTTCCGGAAAGATTTGTCCAGATGTGAGTGTGTGCATGTTTGTGTTTGAGACTGCCATTCCGTCCAGCATGTATCCTGCTTGGCACCAGTTGCTTGCCGGAATAGGCTCCACCGCCCCTCCAACCCCCTAGTACATTGGATGAAGCAGTTAGGAAATGGATGGATGGAGATGGATCATACAGTGCATACAACTGATTCATACTAATCCTGAACTACAGTAGTTCATTGAGATACCACCATAGTTTCATAGTGAATTATGGGGTTCCATAAAACATGCACATACAGTACCAGACAATAACATTTCAGTAATTTGAGTAATTTCAGTAATTTTGCATTTGTCTATGTAGTGCTAGCTTTTCTCTTGCTGTCTTGCCGTCAAATCCCTGTGGATAATTCTTGGTCAATTTACAAAACAAGGATCAAGGATCAGGTGCAACCAAGGATAAATTATCCCCTGTTCATGAATTTGTCCAATAAAACCAACTTGTTTCACAGTAAGTGCAAAACTAGAATGTTAAAAATATACACTCTGATCAAAGTGTTTCAAAACATATATTCCTCCTATTCCCATTTTCCACTGTGCTTCTATTAAAGTTTACTAGAATATCATTCAACATAAACAACTTTACAACACCAGCCATGATATGCTTTGCTATCTCACAGCAGCTGCACATTAAGGTAAGTGAATTGGGATATGATTGTAACATCCATCTTATGTTTTACCAGATTATTCTTATTCAAAACGTGTGGTAGGCTCCCCAGTGACTGTACTCTTGCATTGCATGCCGTTATTCCTCCAGAATAAAAATCAATCACTAAACATAGATAATGGTGGATTACTATGTGGGACCACCATAACAAAATACAGTTATGGGGAAAATAAAGCACTTTTAAAGCATGAAATGTATTAGAAAAATGATACCAACACACACAAAAAAACAAATTCAGCTTTTTAATTACTCCTCTCATGTCATCAAATAGACCTTTGCATAGTGCCCTAATAGGGAAGTAATCTGTGGAGTATCACAGGGGTCTGTATTAGGACTACTACCTACAGTAATTAAGATATAATAATATATGATAAGATTCTAGCTTCCTACTGTAAGTAAAATAGTCAAATTTGCAGATTATGTAAAATAGTAGGATGGGCAAACAGCAAGCAGCCATATCACCCTGCAACTCACAACTGGCAACCCACTGAAGCTAAGCAGGTGTGAGCCTGGTCAGTACCTGGACCTCCCAAGGTTGCTGCTGGAAGAGGTGTTAGTGGGGCCATCAGGGGGCGCTCACCCTGCAGTCTGTGTGGGTCCTAATGCCCCAGTATAGTGACTGGGACACTATACTGTAAATAAGCGTCATCCTTCGGATGAGACGTACTGTAAAACCGAGGTCCTGACTCTCTGT
Organism: Lepisosteus platostomus; assembly: GCF_059453375.1. Lineage (NCBI taxonomy): Eukaryota > Metazoa > Chordata > Actinopteri > Semionotiformes > Lepisosteidae > Lepisosteus > Lepisosteus platostomus. Next base: position 28,602,605 of record NC_142616.1, on the reverse strand, counting down.
GGTAATTAAAAATCCCAGGGTGTTTCTCAAAAAGAGTAGGGGTGTAACCCCGGCATCCTGGCCAAATTTCCCATGCCTCCTAATAATCGGCGGAGCGACACGCCGGTTGGAGTATTCTCGGTCGCATTTAATGGCAACGTCAGCTCAAAGGTTTGGTTCAAACCACCAAATGGAGACTGGTGTGCCGACAAGCGGACCCTGCTGATGTGGGATTAACGCTAGGAAAGAGAGAGTAGGATGAGCAAACAGAAGCTGAAAAATAAATAAAACTTAAGCAAAATAAAAACATGGGAAAACATCCAGCAGGTTTCATTTTGTGTATAAAAAATAATAGTGTTACACATTTACTTTACATAAATACATATTTATAGTAAAGACATTTTTACTATATAAGATAGGAAGCACCAGAGCTGAAGAAGATACTCATTTCAGAATTGTTATGTTGACACATCATTTACTGTACATCTTCCAGACAATTATGGAAACAACAAGAATCAAGCCGAATGTTAGTTTATAGTGCAGAATTTAAATCAATAGATGTCATGTTAAATTGGTACAGTACACATGATCTTTTCTAAAAAGCGGTTTGCAATATTGATCACAGAAATAATCAGAACCTGTAGGAAACAAAAGTTGTTTGTGTCTCAGTTAATTGGTTTTAAAAGAGATCAGACACCTGAAATTATGGGTCAACTCTTGTAGATAAAGAGGCTTCCAGCAGGGATATCAGTGGTTCCGTGTAGGCTTGTACACTCCAAGCATTATCTTCATCATTTCTAGAGCACACATCATAGGTGATGGCAAGCAGGGACGGATTGAAACATCAAAAATGAAAAAAGAACTATGTCCTAGCCTCTCTTTGGGTTATTTTAAGTAACCTGAATTTCACTGGATCCCAACTCTGAACTTTGTAGGCTGATAAATGTATTAAATATTAAATGTTTCCCTGCTCCCATGAACTGAGCAAAATTCTTTGTTGGCTTAGTAAAGAAGTGATGTCCTTGGAGCCTAAAACTAAAATGATCTTTAGAAAGCTGTGTATATGATTGTGCCTCTAAAAAGGAAACTAAATTAAAAAACATGTTTTATTTCTTTATTCTAGCTCCTGTTTCTGTTATGAATGATTAAATCTAAAACATTTATGAATGCAGTTTGTCACGTTTCTAAGATTAGTTCTTATTTCATGTTAAAAAGTGCAATACATTTTACTAAACAACTAATATATTCATTAAAGACATTTTCTTCATTATTTAATGTGTTTTATAAATAGCTAATCTTTTATCAAGGTTTTCATTAAACTCTGGAACAGATATATTAATTTTAAGTTAAAGAGGAAAAAATCTTTTTTTAAAATCTAATGTTAAAGAATTCAACACTATTTTTATGACATCTTTATTATTTATGATTTGTTGTGCAAACTATACGTTGGCCTCTTAAAACAATATTTTGGTTAGCTTTATGATCATCAGTGTGGAAAGATTCTTGTTTTTATTTTGTCAAATTTACAGTATTTTCATTTTAAAAAAGAAAAAATTAAGTGTGTGTGGGGGGTGCAAGTACAATTTAGTTATTAGGGTTGATTCCATGCTTAAATTAGAATGAATGAGTGTAAAATGTACAACGTTTCTTCTGTAGAGTGTTGCTCAGGTGCATCGGGATAGCTTCTCGTTACTGACTCAGCTCTCTGCTCTACCCTCTAAAGAAAATTAGCTCATCAACATAAACATGAACAATGTATATTAATTTGCCCTCAATTAATGTGCATAGTAACACAGCTCATTGCTCCCCTGCCTTGTCCAGACACATGTCTTGACATTTCTCTGATGTCTCCATTGGACATGATGCGGCTCTCACATAATTAAAAACTGGCACAATTACTTTGTCTTCACAGAGTGCTCTGATAGACATTAAAAAGGAAAGAAGAAAAAAATAATCCTCAGCATCACGAACAGCATCACAAAGTCAAACACTAAATGAGTTTTTAAGGAATACTAATCTGAACAAGCTGCTTAGTGCTGTGAACTTATGTTCCCCACAGCTGCTAAATGAATTGTCACTGCTTGTGTTTATCTTCAACTGTACAAAGACAGGCGTGTACTTTAGCTTAATGATAAGCATAGACTGGGACACTAAAGCAGACACATGACAAAATTACAAGAGTGAAATGTCAACATGGAAGGCTGTTGTGCAGTAATTAAGTAGTTAAAAGATACATGGAAGTATACTGTATATGCTGAGAACGCAACCTTTAGCTAAGCAGCCTTCTTCAGGTCTAGTTTAATAAAGGAACTGTCACGCCCTCTGCAGCCAGAGGGCGCTCCTTCTCTGTCCTGTCCCTAGTTTCCGGTCTGCTGTCCTTCCTGTCCCTCTCTTTCCCTTGGGCTATATATTTCCGGGTCTTGTACTCTGTCCTCGCTCAGCATTGACGTTCGGATGTCCTGAGACCCGCCTAGCACCAGGGTGCCCCACGTCCGCTCCCTGAGGGCATAGGTTTCTATACGGCATTCCTGAACTCTTTGCACTAATGAGCCCGGGCCTTTTTCCCGTCTCGCCGCTACGCATATGGGTCTTTTTCTGCTCTCCTACTCCCCACGGTTAGTCCCTTTGGACGTCCGTGACAGAATGCTGAGCCACCTACTGACCCCGCGAGCGGCGCTTTTTTTTTTTGTCTTGCCGCAGTTTTTTTTTCTCTTTTTCTCTGGGCTGTTTTTTTTTCAGTTCCTCTATTCTTATCACTGGATTTCACTCCGATCTTCCGTGCCTGTGAGCGGGTCCTGTACCTGGCTTTCCTCGGGTAGATCACTCCGATATCAGTGATTGAATGTTGAGCTGGCTTGCCTATTCTTATTACTGGATATCACTCCGAGCTTCTGTGTCTGGAGCGGGTTCTCTTGCCTGGCTCTTCCTGGTCTTGCTCTCTCCGATATCAGTGATAGAATGGTAAGCTTTCTGCCGTTCCTCCATGCCTTTCGCTGGATATCACTCCGGGCATCTGTGTCTGTGAGCGGGCTTCGGTCTGGCTTTCCTCAGGTTGTCCACTCCGATATCAGCGTTAGTATGCGAACGTGCCCATTTGCCGTTCCTCCATTCTTTTCGCTGGATATCACTCCGGGCATCTGTGTCTGTGAGCGGACTTCGGTCTGGCTTTCCTCAGGTTGTCCACTCCGATATCAGCGTTAGAATGTGAACGTGCCATTTGCCCAGTCTGCGGTATTTTTCCCCGGGGTTTTTGTGTTTTTTTTTCTTGTTTTTTGCCTTTTGTTTTGATTTTTTTTTTCTTCCTGGTTTCCCCTCCTTTTTGGTCCCCCCTGCTCTCTGTGTCTCGGAACTTTGGTTCCTACCTGTTTTTTGTTCCTATTTTTTTTGTGGTTTGTCTCTCTGGTCTTTCCCAGTTTTTTGTCTGTTGTGTTTGTGCTTGTGTACTTTTTTTTTGTTTTTAGTCTCCGGAGCTCTACTCTACCCCCCCCTTCCTCCACCCGATAAAGGTTTATACCCCGGAGGAAGGGGTAGCTCTCAGCCGTGGATTCCCGGAGGTTTCCTTTCAGTTAAATGAGGTTTTTCCTCCCCCCAGTGCTGTGCAGCTTATTTATTTGTATGGGCGTCTGGAGCCGCCCATGAAGGGGGGGGTACTGTCACGCCCTCTGCAGCCAGAGGGCGCTCCTTCTCTGTCCTGTCCCTAGTTTCCGGTCTGCTGTCCTTCCTGTCCCTCTCTTTCCCTTGGGCTATATATTTCCGGGTCTTGTACTCTGTCCTCGCTCAGCATTGACGTTCGGATGTCCTGAGACCCGCCTAGCACCAGGGCGCCCCACGTCCGCTCCCTGAGGGCATAGGTTTCTATACGGCATTCCTGAACTCTTTGCACTAATGAGCCCGGGCCTTTTTCCCGTCTCGCCGCTACGCATATGGGTCTTTTTCCGCTCTCCTGCTCCCCACGGTTAGTCCCTTTGGACGTCCGTGACAGGAACCATTAAAAGCATATGAAAGTCGTGTAATTTAAAGATAACTTTTGAGCATGATGTTGGTGTTTGTATATCATTTTATTTTTTATCCAAAATCACAAAAGAAAAAAAATATTACCTCTAAATATTACTACAACTGTGGTATTTGTAAAATGTGGTTCTCCTCTGATACAGTACTATTATATTACTGTAACATTACTATATTACGATTAGTTCAGGTGGGTAGCTGCATCAGCATGCGTAGGCTGCAAAGAAACTATTAATAGGTTTATTCCATGCTGAAAAAAAGAAGAAAGAAAACAGAACGTTTTGGCCGTGGAGTCTTCTTCAGGTGATATTTAAACCCAATTTATATCGAGTTTAGGACCTGAAGACGGCCAAAACGTTGTGTTTTCTTTCTTCTTTTTTTCAGCATGGAATAAACTTATTACTTGTTCCTATATTACTTTTATATTTGTGCAGGATATAGATTGAATTGTGATATTTGTTTTCTTTTTTAATATTTTCTACCTCATTATAGATTATATTAGTGTAGTTTTTTTAACTGCATGCTACATTACTGGCGTCTGTATGTGGTACCGTAATTTACTATCTTACAACTATAAATGCTTGGACCATTTTGATTACAGAAGGTCTAAGGAAGGTCTTCTAAGAGGAAAGTGAATCTTAGTTTGTCAGACTGGAGTTAAAAAAATGTATTTCATATACACACAAATTTTGTCTTGAATCCCCAACTGCACATCGCATTATTACATTCATTTGAATACCCAGTACTGGGTCTTGCTTTTTCCCAGGTAAAACTTTATAGAAGTTGACCCCACATGCCTATTAAAACTATAGGAAAGTAATTTCACTGTAGACTCTGCAAGCAAAAATAAATCATGGAAAGCAACAGTTTTTTTCAGCACCATAAACAGATTATTTAGCTATCATTATGAATATCACTAAATAGAAAGAATAATAGAAAGAAAAGCACTATAACTTTAAAATTAAGTTGTTTGGTCAAATTCTATTAGTAACAAAATGAGCCAACAAATGCAGTATGAAGAGATAACTGCTTAGTACTTTGGTTTTAACTCTATTGGCTGAGGAAATGGTAGGGCTGGTTGGAGATCTGCAAAAATTGTAGAAAACAAATTCACTCAAACATTTATATCGGGTTTAGGACTAATCTATTATTTGCATGATTGAATGAAGGAAACTACAAAAAAAGTAGTGCACTGTGTTTCATCCTTTTGTGAAATTAAATTGGCAAACCCTTCTCCTTAAGACTGAACTTTTAAAATACACTGAATAAATATATGTACAATCTGCCCCTTAAAATTGCCTTTAGTTTCCTCTGCAGTTTAATTTTCACTGCCAACACTGGCACACCAACAGGAAGGTCATAGCCCATGAACAAGCAGGCACTCTTTAATCGTACATCACTGATGTGATTTTTACTGCAGATGAGAAGCCACATATTTTGGAACTGGTTGAATTATAAAGCATAAGCCTCTTTCCCTTTCTAAAAATGTCATTCCTTTCAGTCCGGTGCACTGCACGGGTACCGCTGCGTACAGATCTCTGCTACTAAATGCCAGCAGTTGCCATCACTTTACACTTGTTATTTTCTCTGTGAGCAAATGTCCTTTAAACTGATGAGCTGAAGGCACAGCAGCCTGAACATGCAAAATGCATATTCTTTTGAAATGTCAGTTTCTCTTAGAATTTGTGAAATGGTCATACCAATTTAGTTTAAACAGACAGATAAATATTGTGTTTTGTGCTGTACTTTTACATAGGGTGGTACTGTATTTGTTACTGACACCTGCTGCAGCCACACTGATAAGTACAGTATGTTAACAATAACTAGAATTCCAAAAGAGACAATGGTCTAAAAAGAAAATGTAGCCTCATTAATGTCACCTGTCATTGATTATGACAATTGCCTTTTTTGAACACCCACATGTACTCTTAAAATCAGTACCTAGATGAAAAATACTGCACGAAGTGGCTGATTTTAGGATTTAAACTTCCATCAGCAGGAGAAAAGTATCTAGGCTAAAAAGTGGAGTACCAATGCATTTTGGAAAATGACATCAAAAGTGTCATTATTATATAATCTTCATATGCACCTCATTATATAAAGGTGCTTGTGCATCACTTTGTTCTTAAATAATACTTTCATGATTACATAGCCTTAAAGCATTTTAATGTTAACAGAATCCTTGAAATCTCCATATCAATTGTACTTTTAAAGGGAGCCGAAACACTACAAATAATTAAAGAAAATAGATTTTAATGTTTATACTCTCTTGGAAAACAAATCATCTCTGCATTTAATGAAGTTGTTTTATAAGTATGATAGCTGTGTTAGGAGGTACTTCATCTATTTTCTAACCACTTTATCCAATACAGAGTCGCAGGGGAGCCTAATCCGGCAAGCAATGGGCTCTAGGTGGCGTACAACCTGGATGGGTCACTTGTCCAGCACAGAACACACATACTGTAGACTATGCATGTTCATGATTTACTTACAGCCATGATCTCATCTCTCTACAAGATCCTTTTCCACATACCATGTGCATTGTTGTCCTCACAACTAGTTACACTTCTTTTTCTTCACTGTAAATAAAAATCCCTATTTTTCACTTTATAGCTGTGTGTGTGTGTGTCTTTTTCCCCTGGGTTACACTTACTGAAAAGCATTACATTACCACACAACACAGAGCAGTGTCACATTTGGTGCAGCATGTGGCCAGCTCCATCTCCCTGTTTGGACTTTCAGGACATACAGTAGCAGTTTTTTTTCCTCTCCACATACAGTATTTGTATCACTATAGCTACTCTCTCTATGAACACCTGCCTCCATCTATGTTGGCTACCCTGATCTTTGCCCCATGTGTTACAGTATATATTAAAGAAGTACCTGCTCTTTTCCCCCAGCAGAAAATAAATATCTCTCTTAGGAAGCCTTCACTTCTTCATTTTATGCTGTCACCTAACCCACTGCTGTGAGTGGACTGGTCAGGTGACAGAAGGGGATAGGTCATCCCTATTATCTTCATTTACAAGATCCTTCAACATGCCTCCTTGTATTCCTCTGTTATTGTTATACTGGTTAAATAGGATGCTCATTATCGCAGAAACTCTATCCTTTAGGAGACCTCTTAATTCATCTAAAAGTCTCTGAATTTCTGCTGGGAGGGGAAGATGCACTAGCTTCTGGGAATTGAGGAACAGCTGGTTACTGCTCATGTCAGCCTTGCAGAACACAGGAAGGGAGGAGAACTAATAATAAATTTACAACCAACGGTGTCAATGAGTACTCATTAGACACTAAATGTAATATATAACAAATGTCCAGATAAGATTTTGAGTCATATTTGCCATTCAGTTTACGGGAGATCCCAGAGAGATATACTGTATCACACTTAATTCCCTGGAGTACAGAATATTCACTAAAAATAATGCAAAATTCCATCCTTTGTTCCATCTTAATTAGAATTTTGTAAAAGACAGTGTCAACAAAAAATAAAGCAAAAATAAATAAATACTGTGCATTAATTGCATGAGATTTTAGCCATATGAACTTACAATATGGTGTAAGAAACTTGGTAGCAATTATTGCCATAGATGTTTTTGGGTAAATATCTACAGTACCAATTTTGCAGGGCTTTGTTAAATTTTTGCATATTTGTCTTGACAGAAGATGCACTTGAGCTTTCTCGGGTTTCCTGGTGATTGTTTATAGATAAGAGTTTTCGAGCCTTTCCACAGATTCTTTATATCCAAGTCAAGGCTTTGACAGCCACTCAATGAGATTCACTTTCTTTTTCTTATATCACTTCAGTGTAGATCTGGCCTTGCTCATTATGTGTATTTTGACCAAGTTTTACATCTGAATCAGGTTTTTGTCTATGATTTGCCAGTGCTTTGTACAACATACATTACCATTAGTCTTGACAAGTTTCCCAGTCTCTGAGGATGAGAAGCAGACCTACTGTATAACTTAATGCTGTCATATCGTCACCATGCCTCCATGGTTGACTGTAGGAATCTTGCTGATGGAATGTCACACTATGTTGCATCAGATAATCAGATAATGCTTTGTATATACTGTACAGTAGAACAACAATTTCCAATTTTGTCTGATTTTAAAATCTTTTCCCACCTGTATCTAATATTACTTAACTGCTTTGTTGCAAATCCCATGCAGGTTTTATTGACCTTTGGAAATTCTCTCCCATGTCAGCTACTGATCTCTGTAACCCTTTCAAGGTTGCTGTTGGCCTCACTGTGGCATCCCCAACCAGTTTTCTCCTTTCCATTTGTTTGTTTGGAACAGAAGGCCAGATCTAGGCATTGGCGGAATGGTGTAATACACACTCGTAATGATCCACTTGACACAGCTCAAAGGGATATTCAGTATTTTAGATTTTTCTCCCTTTATCCTGATTTGTGCTTTTCTATAGCTGTATCCCTGAGTCTTGAAAGCTCCCTGGCTGGGTCTCCATGGCTGAATCCTTGCTTAAAATTCAGTACTTGAATGAGGGACCTTAAACAGATTTATGTGAAGTTATGTAAAGCACTATTATTGTACGTAGATGGGGGCTGCTCAGTTAACTGTGTGGCTCATTAAGGATGACAACCATATTACGTATTTTTCATTTTGTTTTTTGCTTTGAATCTCTGAGTAGGTTGTGTATATAACAAATATTAGTGTTATTTAAAAGTGTTATAACTGGAATCTTTACAATAACAAAATATAAGAATCGTGCAAGGGTCTGAATAATTTTGCAAAGCTCTCTATTTAACATGAAACTAAGAGCATGGACACAAAAACACAATAGTGTCAGACAATGTGGATTGACGTATCTCTAGCTGACCATACAGTATACAGTATAGGAAATATAGGACAATTTATGAGTTCTGCTATCTTTAGCATTACCACTTTATCTATCTTTGAAGCCTTAACTCTTAAGATCTCTCCAGCTAAATAAGGTTGGGTTACATCAGTACTGGTAGTGACCAAAGACCAAAGATCAGGTTGATGCTTTAAATGGTGTTTGCAAAACAATTTGTGCTAGTCCTTCCTCTGGACAGAACTTCCTAAGCAATGCTGTAGTAGGACGATGCATTGCACTGAAGAAGCTGCCTTATGATATGTTAAACTGAGGTCTTGATCATTCGAGATCCCATGACATTTGTTGAAAGCATAGGGAGTTCACCCCAGCATCCTGGCTAAATTCTACTCCTGGTTTGAATAATATAGCTATTTTAATGTTTCAATTTCAGCAATTTCTCCTTTCTAAACTAGACTGCTTTATGACGGTGGTGTATAATACCAATTCTGGGATTAAATTTTAGATGAAAAATGCTATAAAAATCAAGGGAATCATTGGTATCACTATATTTAAGAATGAAAATTATATGTGTCAGGAAGCCACAGAAGAATTATCTTAGAAAATATATATGTTGCAAATAGTCCTTATGCCAGAAAATAAGCAAATATAGATCTGCTGCCGTCCCCACCTATTAAAAAAGGGAGACAGTTGTCTTTCTCATCAGAGAAAATTAACTTTGCTCTGAAGTACACAAGTATCCTGAAAAGCTTTTTCACTATCTTTTCCTATAATAAACTTGTATGTGAAATGTATCCTGATTGGTAAAACAGTCATCAATTGATAAAAAAGCCTATCTACCAACCAATCAATTAATTTACTCTCCATTAGAGCAACAGAATACCTGGTGTTTTAAATGAGACTGTGCAGAATCAGATTCTCCAACTTGTTACAGCACTACTCATTAATTGTTTTTTTAAAGATAAATTAAGATAAAGAATGCGAGACTACCTGCAGATAACTGTTTCACCTGTGTCTTGAATTACAAATAACTGTTACGGATTCGGCTAGTGAAACTGCAACCAAGTAGTGAACCCACTTGCGGGAGCCGATAGAGACAAGTCGTGATCCAAATACCGTAGCCGAAGGAGAGAGCCGAGAGTCCAGGGGAAGCCAGTGATCCAAACAGGGAGAGAGTAGCCAAAGCCAGACCATAATCCAAAACCGTAGACGAAGGAGAGAGCCGAGAGTCCAGGGGAAGCCAAAGAACCAAACTAGGAGAAAGCAACCAAAGCCGAGCCGTAATCCAAAAGATGTAGTAAAAGGGGATAAACCAAAGTCGGAACCAGAACAGTACAAGGAGGTAGAAGGCATAGCGCAACTAAGTAGCTCGAAAGGGAAACCAATACTGAGCAAGGGGGTAGGGAAAGACTAATGCTTAAATACCAGATGAGACGGAGGTGTGGTGGTGAAAGCGTACACTGATAGGTGGACTAATGAACTAAGGATACGCCTTCTTCTGCCTCTTTCGTTGCCGAGAGGCAGGGATCGTAACATTACCCCCCTCTCTACAGGCGGCTCCCGACGCCCTAGCTGGACGATTAGGGAAACTCTGATGGAAATCCCGGATCAGGTTTGAATCCAGTATATCTTTTTCCTGTACCCACGACCACTCCTCTGGACCGTAGCCTTCCCAATCCACTAGTATTGCAGGGATTCACGAGACCATCAGGAATCTAAGATCTTATTTACGGTGTAGGCAGGGAGTCCATCAATTACTCGAGGTGGTGGGGGTTTTTGTTGTGGTTTAGACAGAGTGGATCTGCGAAAGGGCTTAAGGAGGGAAACATGGAATGTAGGGTGAATCCTGAGGGTAGGAGGCAAGGCCAGCCGATAAGTTACAGGAGTAACCTGGGTGAGGACATGAAAAGGACCGATGAACCTGGGAGCAAGCTTGCCAGAAGGTTGCTTAAGAGGAAGGTTGTGGGTAGACAACCAGACAAATTGTCCACGTCGAAATCTGGGTATGGTCCGATGGTGCCGATCCGCCACGGTCTTCTGCCGAGCTGCAGTGTGAAGAAGGGCGGCTTCTTCCAGAAGTCCTGCAGGTTAGTGATATACTCCTGAACAGAAGGAACTTCTGTGTCCGGCAGGGAGTTCGGGAAAAGAGGAGGCTGAATGGTGACATGCCGGTCGAAGAAGTATACAAAGAATTATGAGCATATTCTGCCCATGGAAGCAATGACACCCAGTTATCTTGGGTAGATGAGATATATGCCCGTAAGTAGGTTAGCAGTTCCTGATTCATCCGCTCAGTTTGACCATTGGCCTGAGGGTGGTAAGCTGAAGTAAGCGAAACTGAGGCTCCCAGTGACTTACAGAAGGCCTTCCAAAATCGTGAAATAAACTGGGGGCCCCTATCGGAAACAATGTCTTTAGGGATGCCATGAAGACGGAAGATATGCAGTACGAACAGGTCTGCCAGTACCCTAGCTGAAGGCAAGGGAGGTAGGGGAATAAAATGGGCGGATTTAGAGAAACGATCTACTACTACCATGACTGTCGTGTATCCTTGGCTTGGTGGAAAGTCAGTAATGAAATCAACTGAGAGGTGGGTCCAAGGACAGTCAGGGATAGGTAAGGGTTGAAGAGGGCCTGCCGCCATCATGCGAGAAGACTTAATTCGGGAACATATAGAGCAGGCTTGGACATACTCCTTAACATCTTTAACCATGGTTGGCCACCAGAAATCTCTAGAGATGAAATCCAAGGTACGTCGGAATCCAGGGTGTCCGGCAAAGCGGGAGTCATGTCCCCATTGTAAGACAGAAGATCTGACTGGGGTGGAGACAAATAACTTGTCCTGAGGGCACTGAGGAGGTAAAGTTTGTCCAGCCAAGGCGCGTCTAACTACGACTTTTATGTCCCATCTGACAGCTGCCAGGAATTTACCAGAAGGGATGATGGCTTCAGGAAGCAGTTCAGCCTCAGGGGGGTCGTGGATCCGTGAGAGAGCGTCAGCTTTGATGTTTTTAGAGCCTGGAGTGTAGGTGATAAGGAAATTAAATCTGGTGAAAAAGAGGGACCATCTGGCCTGGCAAGGACATAGACGTTTGGCCGATTGTAAATACTCCAGGTTTTTGTTATCTGCGTATATTAAGAATGGATGATGAGCTCCCTCCAGCCAGTACATCATAGTTCATCTGTGCAGGGGATAACTTCTTAGAAAAGAAGGCGCAGGGGTGAAGAATCTGTTTTTCTCCATGACGTTGAGAGAGAACAGCGCCCACACCATGGCCAGAAGCGTCCACCTCAACAACAAAAGGCAAAGAAGGATCAGGGTGTTTCAGGATGGGGGCAGTGGTGAAAAGGTGTTTCAGGTGCTGAAATGCCTCTTCTGCTTGAGGGGTCCATTTACCTTGTCTGGGTCCTTTGCGAGTTAAAAACGTTATGGGAGCAACCACCGAGCTGAAGTTTCGAATAAACCTTCCATAGAAGTTCGCAAAGCCTAGAAACCGTTGTATGTGTTTAAGGTTCTTGGGTGTGGGCAAATCAGTAATTGCGGAGACTTTACTTGAGTCCATTTCTACCCCTTCTGGAGAGATGATGTAACCTAAAAAGTGAATCCTAGAAGCATTAAAAGTGCATTTCTCCAGTTTGACATAAAGTTTATTCTTTATGAGTCGGGAGAGTACTTCTCTGACATGGAGAACATGATCCTGGAAGGTATTAGAGAAAATTAGAATGTCATCCAGGTATACCAAGACAAACCTTTGTAGCAGATCATGGAAAATATAATTAATAAAGGTTTGAAACACTGCCGGGGCATTTACCAAACCAAAAGGCATGACTAAATATTCATAATGTCCATGGGTTGTCATAAATGCCGTCTTCCACTCGTCCCCTTCCCAAATACGGATTAAATTATAGGCCCCTCGTTGATCCAGTTTGGTGAAGATCTTGGCCCCATGCACAGACTCAAGTGCTGCCGGAATTAGAGGCAAAGGGTACCGGTTTTTAATAGTGATCTCGTTAAGGCCACGATAATCAATACAGGGACGGAGCCCACCATCCTTCTTTCCACAAAAAAGAAACTGGCACAAGCAGGTGAAGTAGATGGGCGTATAATTCCAGCCTTCAGAGAATCTTGTATATACACTTTCAGGGCCTCGGATTCCATATTGGAGAGCGGAAATATACGACCTTTAGGAGGAATAGTTCCTGGCAAAAGGTCGATGGCACAGTCATAAGGTCGGTGGGGTGGGAGAGCCAAGGCCTCTTGCTCATTAAAGGCTTCCTGTAGATCAGAATATTGGGGGGGTATCGTAGGGACACCAGAAGGGGGCGTTTCCATGAGTGCAACTCTTACAAGCAGATGACAGCAACTACCAATACATTGGGGTCCCCAAGATAAAATTTCTCTATGGGACCATGAAATGTTAGGGTCATGCTGTTGGAGCCAGGGAAAGCCTAGTACAAGGGGATGTGATGGGGTCTCGAGGAGATAAAACCAGATATCTTCCACATGTGTGGCGCCAATTTACAATCTTATTAGTTCAGTTTGCCATCTTATAAGTCCTGGAGACACTGGGGAACCATCAATAGATTGTACACGAAGAGGAGTCACCTGGGTCAGGGGCAGTTTCCAAGCTTGAGCTAAGGAGGCATTGATGAAGTTCCCTGCTGCCCCCGAGTCAATAAAAGCAAGAAGTGGCGTCTGTTTATTACCCCAAAACAATGTAGACATAATAGAAAATCCTGAGGAAAACTTAGAGGATTGAGTTAACTCACTCACCACAGGATCTTGAGCAGTTGGAAGGCGCCTCAAAGATGAACATAAAGCAGGGCAGTCAGCTTTAAAGTGTCCTTATTTTCCACAGTACATACAGCGGCCCTCTTGTCTGCATCTCTCTCTTTCTTCTGGAGTTAACCGGGCGTGGGCAATTTCCATAGGTTGTTCCGAGTCTAGAGTGTTGGTAGGTGGTGGCCGAGGAACCTCTTGTATCTGTGTCTGAGATCTTTCTCTATTCCTCTGACAAATTCTAAACTGCAACTCCAACACCTGGGAAATTACTTCCTCCAAAGTTCTGCCTGACCGTCGCATAGTTACCAGGTGATCCTTTATTTCTCACATTTTCCTTGCAGAAAAAGAAAAATCAGGACCTCATCCCAGTGAGTCTCTGCTGCTGCCACTTGAAAGTCTATGGCGTAATCCTGTGCAGACCTGTGGCCCTGGCGGATAGATGAGAGGCGGTAGGCGGAGTCTTGTCCAGCTGAGGAACGACAAAAAACCCCCTTAAATTTCTCTAAAAAGAGATCATAGTCCTTTACCTCAGGAGCCCCGCGATCTAGTAAGGCAGTAGCCCATTCCAGAGCACGGCCAGTTAACAGAGAAACTACGAAGGCAATCTTGTCTTGAGAAGAAAAAAGAGTTACCGGATGGAGCCTGAAAACCAGCGCACACTGTGCCAAGAAGCCCCGACATTTCGTAGGGTTCCTGTCAAACCTGTCAGGGGGTGTAAGTGGAAGAGGTCGAGGAGCAGGTGTAGAAGCTGGCGGGGGCGGAGCCAAAGCGGCAGCTCCAGCGTTACTTTCACTATTACTGGTAGGAGGCATTGCCGACAGGTGCGCTGAAATCTGTTGGACGGAAGCCTGTAACTGGAGTAAGCTTGCCAGTGCTGATCCAAAACCGAGCGAAATTCCTCTTGCTCTGCTGGGTCCATGTTAAGGGGCTCAGTATTCTGTTACGGATTCGGCTAGTGAAACCGAAACCAAGTAGTGAACCCACTTGCGGGAGCCGATAGAGACAAGTCGTGATCCAAATACCGTAGCCGAAGGAGAGAGCCGAGAGTCCAGGGGAAGCCAGTGATCCAAACAGGGAGAGAGTAGCCAAAGCCAGACCATAATCCAAAACCGTAGACGAAGGAGAGAGCCGAGAGTCCAGGGGAAGCCAAAGAACCAAACTAGGAGAAAGCAACCGAAGCCGAGCCGTAATCCAAAAGACGTAGTAAAAGGGGATAAACCAAAGTCGGAACCAGAACAGTACAAGGAGGTAGAAGGCGTAGCGCAACTAAGTAGCTCGAAAGGGAAACCAATACTGAGCGAGGGGGTAGGGAAAGACTAATGCTTTAATACCAGATGAGACGGAGGTGTGGTGGTGAAAGCGTACTAATGAACTAAGGCTACGCCTTCTTCTGCCTCTTTCGTTGCCGAGAGGCAGGGATCGTAACAATAACAAAGTCCCCTCAATTCTTTCATATCGTATAAAATTCCAGGGTTGCTTCCCGTGTTTAAAAAAACAGATTTACCTGTAGTTTATTTTACACTCCACAGCTTAATATTGGATTTGGAGCTCATTTTTGTAAAGATTTCTTTTACAAAGATACGTTTTTTGTCATGGTGCACGTTCAGCAATGATTTCCAAAGAGCAATGTAAAAAGAGAATATAGGAAGATTAAATTGAAATTACACTAGCTTTACTAAATGCAATTTGTAGATAAATGTATCCTTTAATTTCCAAAAATATATCCGAATAACTCCCAGAACAGAATTAGTAATTTGTTAATATTTAAAAAGAATAAGCTAACAAATATTATTCTCCATAACACTTTGCAACAGAAACATATTAGTGCCAAGTCCACATAAAATGTTGCATTCAAACAAGATAATATTACATTTAAGCAAGATATCAATGCATTTAAACAAGGTAATATTGAATTTAAACACTATAAGTATTGCGTTTAAATGAGACAGTGTTGCTAGCACATGGCCGACAACAGGACTCTCTTCATAAACACTTAACTCTTTTGGCTATGGCAGCAACTTGTGTGCCATCCTGGAATTCCATTTGGTTTTGCTGTGCATTCCCATATGTTTTTATATTCATGTCTGTGCAAACCGACACAGAAGTACTGCTTGTTCTCCCTTCACATGCTACAGTACTGTATATTCCCTGCCATTTGCTGTATAATTCTAAATCTAAAGGTATTTGATGTAAGCAATGCTTTCAGGGATTTTGTGTTTAAATATTCAATGATTGACCAAAAGTAACAGTAAAAGTAAACCAACAGTATGTACTGTATAAGTGTTTTTGTAAAGTCATAGTAAATTAATTCTGTTCAATGTTGAAAGATTAGGCAAAAACCTTTCTACATGTTTCTGCAGTTTCACATGAAGAATAAAATACGTTTTGTAAAGCCATGTCATTTCTACTTTTTACCAAAATGGTGAAAATGACATGCTTTTAACCCAGGGATGCTCAATCACAGGGTGTTCTACTTCATACACAAAACAGCACACGTGCTCCTTTAGCCTAATTCATTTACACAAAGTGGAGTATGGTGATATTATTCTGTTGTTAATGCAATGGTACTTTACATGCGACAATATTATTGCATATACAGTATATTGCAAGATATTTAAAAAATATGCAATATTGTTTACTAATTACACTAATTATCACATTTAAATGCAATGTTATCTTGTTTAAACACAGTATTATCTTGTCTAAACTCAATATTGTCTTTTTTAAACACATTTTAACATCATTTTTTTTATTCTTGGCGCTAATAGGCTTCTTTTCTTTGTATCATGATTAAATAAAATGCAAAATCATATAGCAAAATACAATTTATCATCAACATACTGTACCAAGACCAACCACTACATACAATACTGTATGTCAGCTCTCAAAACCTCAATAGTGTATTCTGTAATTTTCAACTTATTATTCTTTACCTGGAGTTCTGCTCTTACTTTCCAGCTGAAAGTATGCTTTAATATGAACCGTTATGAATAATTGCCAATCTGTAATGTTATTTGTGCAAATGGTTGTTATGAATGTGTTTATACCATGTTGTACAATATTTATGTAGAAGTTGTGACAGTGTTTTGTAGCCTCATTCAAGTTATGTTTTACCAGGAATTGTGAATTCTGAATGAATTCTGACCATTGATGAAGCCTTCATTTAAAGAACAAAACAGGTGTAGCTCTTTTGGCTTTGTGTCAGGTCAAGACTACTGAGATCAGCAATCTTGTGCATTAATTATCTGAACGATGTGGCAGCATTTCTGTAATGAGCCAAAAGAAAATATCCACATGACCCTTACCTGTCATGGACGCCCAAATTCACCACAGTCAGATGGAGGGAAATTGTTCTGTAGCTCACTTCCTCATTAAAAGTTAACTTAGCAGCAAAGAAACATGTGATACCGTACATGTTTTGTTCCTCATATACATCTTGTTTTGTTGGCATAGGAATTTCCCCTAGTTTAATCCAAGGTATTTGTGTGCTTCATTCGACATTATGCCAAAACAAGCTAATTGCACCAGCTAGAATTGCTGTCTGAATTTTCACAGGAGCGAATTGTCCTGCAAAGATGGACAACGTAGTACAGCATCCAAGTACAGGTACTTGCCACCAGTCTATTAAAAACAATAGTATTAAAATAGAGATTATCCTAATTTTCTAGAACAAATGGCTTCACTTAATTCTATAGATGGAAGATAAATGAGGACAATTAGCAGTCAACTAATTAACCTTTCTTTGTCTAAGGTTAACCTTGATCCAATTTAAAAAGGTTAATATGGAAAATATTAGTTTGACAATTAAGCCTGTTGCTCTTTTTCCATTTACCTCTTGTGACTAGGTCAATTATGGTGTAGATAATTAATTATTTGGCCTTATTTTAGCATAATTTCATTGGTATTTAAGTTTTCATGCCACCAGAAAACTGTAGGGAATCACAGAAACAGTAGACTTATACATACACTGATGTGTTTGATTATGGAACTAATTCTTAAAATATATTTATACTGTATATCTTGTATTAACAAAGAATGGATATGATAGGAGGAAAGACATGGATCTCAAATCTGAAGAAAGAACTGGAAATAATGAACTTGCATTTCAGTCTTCTTTAGTTTTCATCCTCACCTCTTTAAGTAACCTTAAAAGACACATCTATCAGGCCTAAAGAACAGAAGCAATGGGCCAGATAAAAATGAGAGAGAGGAGATAAAGGAAAGGAGAGAGTTGTACTGAGTTAGAGGCCAATGGCATGTCAGTACACAGGTACAAAGAGGCCCACTGCTTTCTGATCTGACACTTTCAAATAAGCATGTGAGGAGTGTGGCATAGTACATAATATTTTATTATGTCATGTAAATATTTGACTCCGTCCCAGACAGAATGTAGTACAGGTATTAATAGGTTAAATATATTACTAGGTACTACTGTAGGTAATCGTAGTCAAAGCAAGTGTACTAACAAAGTATAAAAATAATTGTTAGTACTTAATTATTGTCATTTACACTCCTTTATTCACATTAAAGAAAGCCAGAACTCTAGCAACCAGGGATTTAAAAAGCAAAAATAGCAGCCTCTGGCATGAAAAATATTGTGATAGAACAGATATACTTTTTCTGTTGTTTTAACAGCATTTTATCACAATGTGCTTATGCATTTACTTGTACAAAAATAAGAGAATATATTATTAAACCTGATGAGAAAGTCAGGGCAGACATTATGACTTTGACCAATTTCACAACTCTCAAAATTAAAACACATTAACCTCCAAATATACACCAAGCCTCACATTATGCCTTTAAGCCACAATGTGATATTCACAACCTGTGCATTACAGAACAGCATGAAAGAAGTGGGAAAAAATGCATATTGAGTTTCTCAGAAAACTCCACAAAAACAGTAGGAAATGACCTCTTGCCACAGCCTTCTTCTCATTCACTTCTAAGCCTTAAGATCTATTCAGGCAAGCTGACTTGTTTAAAATAGTAACACTATAAGGCTTTCTGTTCCTTTTCAATTCCCCTAGGTGTATCATCCATGGAAATTTATTCAGGATGAGGAGATAATAGTATTAAAAAATACCACCCAAAACAGCATCCCTTAAAAGCCTGATGATGAGGGTCACCAACCAATCTGAATGTGGAATCCAGGCTATCAAACTAAGTTGACTGTATAAATTAAATGTATTGCATTTTTAATACTTTTAAATATTGTGTAAAAAATAAACTGTGGAAGTGTCTCATCATTCAAACACATTTGCTTTTGCAATCCAAATGCATTGGCATCTTGAGATGTACAGTGCTTTTGCAGCCTTCACACTAATTGCAGTCTGGTAGAGCTGTGCTTTTGCAAAGACCTAACAATGCATTACAATGATTCTGCATTACAGCCTGCTTTGTACAGTATGTTTGTAATAGCTATTTCGTATGCCCTGTTACACTCTCACTGAAAATGAGACGTAAATACCAAAAAGCAGTAATGAGTACTTTGGTACTTGTACTGATATCCTGAGTTCTTATGTCCACATGTGTGCATTTATTATGAATTATTGATATTTGATTTAAAAACTATTTAGTTGAACATTTTGTTTGTGACAAGGAGCATTCAGAAAAAAAAAAACATTTGAGAAATTTCATAAACATTGTGTTACTGCACTCCCTGATTTTAATACGCCTGTAAATTGATATACAGTAATAAAGGTTGATGGCTAATGCTGCATTATAAAAAAAGCTATCCAATGATGATGCAACGAAGAACAGAATCCTTACATACAATTAAAATGCCATTAATCATTAATCAATTATCAGTGACAAAAAGCCATTCTACTCTCTCTAATCAAGATATCCCCTAGCTGCAGATTGTTCTCCTTTTATACACACTGAATTGATCTGAAGCTCATCTACTGGTGTTGTGAATATATCTACTATTAGTGTACTATTAGTAGGCCTGTTTAAATTCTTTCATGAATACATTGTGTTATGTTTTTATTGCTTTAGATCTCAATTGTTTTTACTATTACTACACTTTGTAAAGCATACATCTTTGAAAGGTACTTGATAAAATTTGAATTGGCTTAAATTATGGGACTGTAAAAGTGTTAATAAAAATGACATACTATAGAAGACTATGCACTGAAAAGTTAAATATAGATTTAAATTTAAAAAAGAAACAAACTGTGGATGTGCTGCTTTTAAAGAGCTTCTTTGCAGTCTCAGATACTTAGAATGTCTTCGCTGCAGAAGTTTTGATCTTTCAAACAAACATTTAGATAATATGATCTGGCTTTCAGGGAGATACACAGTTTAAGTACAAAGTCTCCTGCTCTATTAATAGCTACAGTATAGTCTGTACAACATCATATTTGCAATCCTCTGTATTACAAGGTACATCCAGCTCTTAGGTATCTTTTAAAGATTAGCATCACATAGCTCCTGTAATGGTGGCTTTACTATTTGCTTTGACAATTTCAGCTGCCACTACTCCACATCTCAATAACAATAAGCATACCAAATCTCCACTGAGGCTTTTTCTGCAACTGCTGTATAAAGGAAGAAAAAAGGATGGATTGAACATACAACATTTTTAGCTTCTTTTTATTTCATGAATACAAATTGCTACTATATCTTTATCTTGTACTTCCATTTTCTAACATTCCTATACAAATGTACTGTACAGTATGTCACTCTACTGACCAAATAGATATTTTACAAAGCCCTCTGACAGCCACTTAGAAAAAAGTGATAAGCAACATAAGCTAAAGTCAGGGATGAGTCTAAGCCTAAAAACTAGCAACACTTAGGTTTTCTGTAACAGAAAATAAACACGTCTTAGTCTGTTCTACAAAGACACTATAATCATAGTTGTGTAGACATGAAGCTAAAGAAAAAGGGATACAGTACTATACAGCTGAGGACATTATGGACAAAATTTTATTACAGACATTAAAGGCTGGGAAGACAATTTTTTTGTTTTAAAAGTTTAGCAAATTAATCAGTCAGCTGAATAGAAGCATGATGCACCAGACTAAATACCAGCTAGTGAATGTCAAGTTAAAACTGAACCAAAACAAATAGCAGAAATTGAGAAATGCACTGTATCAATGTGGACATCATCTTCCACTGGTGATAATTACCTTCAAAGATATTGAAATGTATGAACTAACAATGATGAATGCAATGTTTCTATATTAAGCAAGATTTCTTTTTCAAGTGTGTGCTTGCAAAGTGGAGAGTATTGAATAACTAAAAAGCCCAGAAAATGCAAAATACACTCTCTTTGGAACTAAACTCAATAGAATTAAATCCGTCTAGTAATTCCTTAGCAGTGATGCACAGAAAAGCTAAAACAGGCAATCACAGAAGAGAATAGGATGAATGGCTAGAGAATGGTTGAGAAGAGTGCTGTGGAAGAATTGAGAAAGGTCAAATAAATAAGACACCAATCATGCTAGATGAACTATAATTATACATATATATTTTTCATAAGCTGTTCAGTTTATGGTACATAATTCCAGTGTTTCCAGTTCAGGAAAAAAAAAAACGATTGTAAGATCATGGGGTCAGTCTTAACCATCCCAAAGAGACCATTAAAAAATTAATATAGCCAGAATCTGTGGATGATAGTGTTCAGTCATGAAACAACAGGGCAGAGAGGTATTAACACAACTCCTTATTGTGTAAGACCATGCCCATAGAGGGTTGCAATAAAAGCCCTGCTTGGTTCCTAATAGTACACGTCTTTTCTTCTGTGAGTGTGCAATGTATTGTGTACAATTTTACAATTGTGTACAATAATGTTAAAAAAAATCCCAAGGTACTGAAACAAAACACCTATAGTGTTTGCTAAATAGTAATGAAAGCAGAACTGTAAATGCCAAACAAAAACCAACAAAATAAAGCAGTGAACTCTAAAACGGAGGAACCCTTTAAAGTAAAAGCTATACCATTAGCTAAGCGCCTACGAATTTCACGCCGGGAGGCTTGTCTTTCAATTTTTATAATCAAGGCCTATAGAAAAATATTTGAATAGAATTTCCTAGCTCTGTTCTCCCTGAAAGAAGTCACCCCTTTCTGAAGCTGTCTCCTCTGAGGGGCCCTGGGTTCAGGAGAAGAAGGATTCACTGCCTGCAGGATTTCACTTCTCCAAGGAGATATGGCAGTGGCTCAGCACTGTGTATTCTGAGGCAGAAGCTGCTTACTGTGTTCTGCATTGCTAATAAAGGAGTGCATAAAAACAGCAGTGACCCTTATAGGGAGTGCATGCTTCTGCATTTACTGTATCTAGATTTTTCATTCCTGTTTTAAAAATAAGAAAAACACCTATTAAAGAACAATTCTGTACAATCTGTACAAAACCATGAAAATAAACATTTTTCTCTAAGATTACAAAGCCTTCCCTTCATGACTAAAGTTCTAATTCCACAGTTTTTTTTTTCATTTTACTTATCACATTCACATGGAGAACAAATTTATGTCCAAAATTCGGCAGCCAGAATACTGACCAGGTCTAGTGCAAGTGATTACATTACTCCCACCCTGGAGTCCTTGCACTGGCTTCCCATCAGGTTTCGTGTTGACTTCAAAATCCTTATGCTCACCTATAAGTGTCACGATCACTACTCCTCCTCTTAAGGGCGCTCCAGCCCTTCTTTGTTCTACCCCATTACCTGCACCTGTTTCTGATTTGCGTTCCCCCTTAAAAGCCAGACGCAGACGTCACCCGAGGTTCCTCATTGAATCCCATTTCATGAGAACCCGGGGTCCTGCTGCGTCTGGCTCCGTTATGGTTTTAACCCTTCGTTCCTGAATCCCCCCGCTGGTCCCAACCCGGCTCCTGGTTTTTAATTCCTTCGGATGGATCGTCTGGCATTGGACTGCTCTTCTGTTTTGGCTTCCCCGTTTTGGATTTCGTCTTTGATTGTTCGCCGCAGACTCACTTCCCCCGGACACCTTGGACACGCCCCCCTGTCTCCATACCCTTCTCCTGCATGATTTTCTCCATACTGTGTCCTCACCAACCAGATTGTGTCATCTGCATAGGGCCCGGAAAGAACTGCTCATGACAATAATGCTCTGCATGGCTGGGCACCTCAGTAAGTGTCTGAGCTAGTATTGTCTATTCCCCACCTTGCAAGTTTTGCTCTTCTAATTCTGGCCTTCTATCTGTCCCCCAAGCCCTCTATGGGTGACAAAGACTTCTCTTGTTATGCCCCAAAGCTCTGGAAATCTATCCCTAAGGATATCAGAGAGTCACTGTCTCTAAATTCCTTCAAGTCTAGAGTCAAAACCTTCTTCTTTAGAAGGGCTTTTACTTAACTGGTTCTGTTCTTTACCCCTCTGCTCCTATTGTATTCTGTACCTCCATCTACTGTCTCCTCTGATTGTGTATTCTCATTTCTCATCTCCCAGCCAGCCCCAGATGTAAACCCTTTCTTACCCTTTGCACAGCTTTGCCAAAGGTCTCACTATAGCTGGTACCCAGGATCTCAAACTGCACATGAGCGTTGGCACCATCATCCCGAAAATCCATTATTCCTGTCAGTCCGGTGATTCGGCCCTATAGGATTCAGACCAAAGGCAAGATTAAAGGAGAGAAGAGCAGTGAAGAAGCTCGCTACTACATTCAAGATCAAGGCAGAAGACCACAGTAATGTGACAAAAACCTGGGCAACCAGAGAAGGCAAACAGTGCAAAACACAAAGCATAAAACGTCTTACAACAAGAGCAACAGAAGGCACCTTGTGGAAAACCAGTGTCTTCAACTTGTGTAAGTGATGTATAAATGATTGTTGATAGTTTTCATTTCATTTTTGTTGCATGAGCTATGCAACCTGAGGAGGTCTTTCAGATTGATGGTGGCATTTGGTTGTGATGAATCTGTGGTGTAAAGCTGTTTCATCACATGGATATTACAGCTGCATAAATGTCAGAAGTGCTGTGATCACAGAGGAAGTAAAATGAGACACAGAAAGCCCTTGCTTCAGGTCAAAATGAAATCATACAGCTTTTACAGTTTGGGATGTATTTTTTAGCGACCAGTTATTTGCAACATCTTGGCTCACAGGGATCTCTGTAAGACCTGCCCAAACAATCACTTCAGGACATTCTATTAAAGGGCTTAATTCACTTCAGGCTAAACTTTATACCTACTTACCTGTGAAATATATATCTAAAATCCAGAGGCTAAATGATTTAATATCTCTTTAGAGCAGATAAACTCCCTGAAGAATTTAGAGCCAATCATTCTGCAGTGACAATGCGTAGGGTTGAGCTTTGAAGTGCCCAAGTGACAGTCTACTGTGTTCCACCAGCCAGCTCTACTGATGGAGTCCCTGTGGGACATACTGTAGCTGTCCATGGTTCATGGTGCATGTTTAAAAGTGCATGAAATTGAGCAGAAATCACTGGAAATGGTCTTACTTTACCCCAAAGCTGATAGTTTCCTAGAATGTGAAACGGACTGCAGTACCAGCAAGGTATCCTGAGAGAGACCATGTGAATCACCTCACATTTATTTCTGTGAGTCTTTACGTATTTAAGCAAGCACTTATTTGACTATTATTCTTCAGCTTGAAAACAAGACACCACAATTCTTTTTTTTTATTGTTGTTCATATTGATCCAAGTTTTGATGATAAAAGAATGTTTGAAATTTGTAATGACCATATTTCTTAACTGAAAATATAAACATGCAGTGGATACCTAAACAAAATAAACAAAAAAAAGCATAAAATACTTCTTGCCGTGGGCATTACAAAAAAAGACCTCAATAACATCAACAAAAATGCCCTTTCTCGGTGAGGTCATGACTGTGAAACACCACTGAGTTATGGCAGGCCAACACTCTCAATGTACCTGTAAAAGACAGACCTGATAGTGCATAACTGTAATTAATATATTCATTATGTGTGATTTTCAATTTGATTCTTCATCCCATGGGCATCCTAGGAGACAAATGTCACAAGAGACAAGTACATGACTTGAATTTTATAAATATTTGCTTCAATTTTCACTATATATAGTAACTCTCTGAAACATGTTCAGGGGAATACTGTACAATATATCACTAGGGGGCCTACAAGATAACGTTTTTCAAAACTGTTACTACTAGCCAGTTTTCCATGTAGTGTTAGTGTGATACTTCATTGTGCATCTCCCCCACAGCTCTACCAAGTGACCAGAGAATTAATGGGTCAGGCTTTCTTTTAAATGACTGAGCCCTCTGAAGAAAATTGTTTCCCAAGAGCATGTTCTTTTTAGCACATTTTCAGTAAAAGCCTAGATATAGTATATAAAATGCCTCAGTGAAAACTATCATTTGTGCAATGATCTGTTAATTTGCTGAACTCTCAGTGTACCTCCTCATTTTTTGGGACATTCAGGGGAAGGCATGTACATATCTCTCTCTGTACAGTCTCTCTGTATAGCAGAAAATAAGAAGCATGGAAAAGCAGCAGGTGAAGGGATACTACTCAATTAATGTTGAAAAGGCATCTGCATTTCAAATATTTGAAATTCTTCAGTCAAATAAATACCTGAAAAGACTATATTTAAAAACAATGTTTATTACTAGTTTTATTTTATACATCAATTTCCCTACGGGATTAATAAAGTATTATCTATCTATTTTCTCCTAGCAGATGCAGGGCATTGCTGATGGCACTTTCTTTGGCATATCACCTTATGAATATACAGTAGGTCTCTACATAAGGAAACATAACCTTAACAGACTGAATACCAATCTGGGGGGAAAAAGGCTAATGGAGTGAGGAAAACCAAAGGAAATGACAGAGTAAAACAAGATTCAACCTTGCTGTAATGGAGCTATTGTGTCTCTCAGCCATCTGTGACAGTTTACGCCGCAAGTGTGTGTCTTAGAGACCAGTCAGAGAGAGAAAAGTGCAGGTATTCACCCAAAGCAGAGAGAGAGAGATCTGCTGCTGCCTTCCATTGCTTCTTTCTACACAAAAGTTCAGGACACAGGTTTTAGGAGTCTAATTGGCTAGTTGTAAAGTTAGAGTTTAAAGGTTACAGCTTTTCCAGAAAAGAAGGATATTCATGTCTCATAGGTTTAAAGTGAGAAGCAGGCTGGCTCTCCCATGGGTTTAAAATGGGTGGAGCAGGTCTCACATTCCATGAAGGTTGGGGTTAGAAGGGAGAAGTGTAGTGGTGCATGGGTACAAATTAATTAAACAAGCACATCATTTAGAAATTAGGCAACAGAGGGGAAACCAATGAAGAAAAACCACGTCATGGACCAAGTCAGAGTGGGGAGATTTTTACACCAGGGTTTATCTGGCCTGATCTCCGGTTCCACAGTTCTCCAGAGTTATGCAATGTTAGCAAATACAGTACATGTACGCTGTGACAGGGGGATCATGTGTACAGATCATCCATGCCACAATACCAAGAGAGAACTGCCACAGCTGTACAGTATATATCACAGAGGGGAAAAAGAAGGGCAAGCATTTTTAGTCTATTGCAATTTAATTTAGTTTTGAATAATTTATTTTTATGGGCTTGTCTGTCTAGTGTGAGTTTTATACTGTATTACACTGCCTTTACCTTCTGAATGGTTTCCAGCATGGACCACCCGCCATTCCAAGGCTTGGTAGATTTCCGCATGCAATTCAGGCTGGCCATGCTGTGCCACTTTCTGTCCTCCAGCTTCCTGTAGAACGCGTTGGCCAGCATGAGCACGCTATCATATAGATACAGGTTGGACACCTGGACACAATGACACAGGAGCAGAGGAGGACACAGGGAGACAGAATGCCCAGAGAGACAGAGACAGAGAGATAAAATTCAATACAGTGAGCTCTAACTCTTTCAAGTCGTATTCATCAGGCAGTTTAAATAGCACTAAAAGTTCAAAATAATTTCTCTTAAAATACAACCTCTCCCCTTTCATTGCCCCAGTCCAAACAAATGATCAAAAAAAAATAACTAGGGTGAATACACTCCAGGAACCCTTCAATTGACCCAGCAGCTGCAAGCAGGACAAAGAGATAAATGCAAGCAGACGTGTGCATAACAAGTGAAATTTTCACTTTGCTGAGTCTGTGCTTGTCTAGAAAAATGTCCTGCAGTAGATTGGTTGGATTCCATAAGTAATTGTTGGTTTACTGAACATGAGAAAATAATAACATGAACACAGAATATTTTTTTTTTTCGTTTTCAGTTTTTATTTATCTTTTTCTGGCTTCATCCTCCTGGTTGAGTTGTGATAGGTCATATAAAGATTGAGGGGAAAAGCTCTACATTTGGTACTGAGATTTTTTAGAAAAAAATGGTAATGAAGTGTTAAAAATCTGGATTTAGACACAGGCTGCCTTTTTGCTAACAAAACTAAAAAGAAGGCAGCCTTCAACAAATTAGATTGATTCTGGTATGAAAAAATGTATTTCCAGTTATGCATATTGTTATCCTTGCACGTGTTTCCAGCAATAATACAAGCATATGACCTGCCAGAAAAGTGTTAGAGGGCAATTAATTTATCTCTTTTCTGACAAAAGCGATGAAAACAAATTGAGGAAAAACAGCAAGAGGATGTTTACTTCAGTGCTGCAAGATGGCAGATGCACAGCGGGATTCTCGCTTATAGTAGTCTTAATCATGATTACCAATAGTGAAAAATGTGAATAGCAAAGCATGCAGAGGAAGAAAGTATGGAAAAGACTAATCTATAATAGATAATATAATAAGGCTTCCCTGCATCTGTGAACTTTATAATGATACTGGACAGAATCCCTATTCTTCAGACTTCTGGGGTATCTAAACCCCTCTTCTCTGCATTCCAGACTGAACAGGTTGCTGGTAGTGCTACAATTATCTAATTTATCAAGCACACAAATAAAAATTGAATAACTGACTTGTGTTTTTTTTCTGAGCCATTTCACAAGTCCACATTATTACACAGGGAACGTGGTGTACAGAAAATGCAGTCATTTTTTCACAAAACCATGATTTCATTTCCGTATACTAACTATACTTGTTGTTCATATAGTAAACCTTCTATCACTGTAATATAATGTACTTAAACAATAAAAGAACGTAATGTATTAGGCATGCCTAATGTATTAACTACACTCAATAAAAAGCAAATAAACATTATTCTTCATATCCTAACAATATTAGGGTTAGTTTTGTAGCAGAAACAGCAGATTAAAGATCATGGAGCCTAGCTCCTGCTCCTCAATAGATGGGCATTGGAGCACAGTCTAACAAACTACCAGCATGCCTTTTGAAGGGGGGGAGGAAACTGATGTACCTGTAAAAAAAAAAACTAGCAAAAATGGGAAGAACATGCAAATTTCTCCAGCCACCAACCATCACTTTTGAAATGTACAAAGTCCAAGGTCTTCAGTAGTTTTGTTTCTTAAAACATATTTTATCACTTTGAACTAAATGGAAGAGTTAGTAAAATAGTGATGGTCTTGGGGAATATAGGCAGAGAATTATGGACAATGTGAACAGTTTGGTCTAGATACTGGACCTTTATGCCAAAATTTTGCAGCCCTGT
Organism: Lepisosteus platostomus; assembly: GCF_059453375.1. NCBI lineage: Eukaryota > Metazoa > Chordata > Actinopteri > Semionotiformes > Lepisosteidae > Lepisosteus > Lepisosteus platostomus. The sequence goes on along the minus strand of NC_142616.1, from coordinate 28,574,493 downwards.
AAGTTTCAGTTTGATTATGAGAAAATCAGCTTTAAGAAGGAGTGTATTGGATTTACTGTACAGTGCAATATAGTTAATAAGAAGCATGTACCATATGTTACATTTTTTTCTCCTGATTGTATTGTGATTTCAAAGTATTGACACATTTTTAAAAAATGAGAAACTGTAACATGCAGCTCTTAACTTTACTAAATGCTTCATATTTCCCTGCTCATTAAATTAACACATTTGAAGTGTTAGCAGTTTACCTGAAAGCATCTGCCTATACTCTGGGCTCTAGGCATCATGCCAAAGAATCAGTGAATCACACTGCTATAAAAACAATCTTTGGTCATTTACCCTTTTGGGTCTTTCTTTTTAAATTGAAATCAAAATTATAACAAAACTGGTAAAGATCTAAGAATAACTGAAAATATTAAAAAAAATATTCAGTTTAATTTAAGGTTGATTAAATACATATTTTTTAGGTGGGAATCTGATAGCTACTGTATAGACAATATGGATGTTATTACAGTACAATGGCAAGCTGTGTGTGACCTTGCCATTGTACCGCCCACTGTAATACTGCCCTGGATAGGCATACATGTAGGCGAGTACTCAATCTAAAATCCTACAAAACCTTTTGCCTGGGGCTATGAGGGGATGATTGATGTAACCTGATGTTAATATGACAAATTCATTATATTTTTTATATTGGAATATAGAATGAGCACTTAAAATATGAATAATTATTAAATCAACATCAATCAATAAATGTTTAAATTCCTAAACATACTGTAGGAGTGATAAACAGGCACATCCTCATGAGTGTATCAAGGGGATTAGGACAGGACTTCCTGCAGGTGAACTTTAAGCGTGATATGTCCTGGCAGTGCCTAACTCCACAGGATTAGGTTTTCCTCTGATTTTCATTGTGTGATTTTCTTACACACAATACAGTAATGACTGAAGCTTAAACAACACAAAGCACATTTGTGATTACTGTAATTATTATTGCTTTAATTGGTAACTGTGATTGCTGTGATCGGTTAATTTACATTATTTCTGTGTTTTTAGTTTATCACTAAAACGGTTTACTTGGACTAATGTTTTGACTCACTAGATACAAGTGGTATACTGTATACACCTACAGTATATCTCACAAATATCACAGAAAGAAATAGCATTAAGATGATGTCTGAATAGAAGAAACATGATGCCCTTAACAAACAATTTACATTCTAAGTTATGTGGTTTTATTTCCTCATAAAATATTATTGATTAGCAATGGACAGTTTTAACTAGAGCTTCTAGTGATGTATACAGTACATTGTTTAGCTGCAATGAAAATTGAGTTATTAAAAAAAAACGTATTAGATTCGCTAGAAGAGCAAGAGAGGTCTTAGTGTGCTCATTAATTAATCTTAATTTAAGAAAATGTTAAAAAATATCTATATAAAAAATAGAAACAGCATTTTAGGATACTGTAAACCACATGTTAGTTATATACTGTACACTATGAAAGTTATACTTGCACTGTTGTAAAGATTGACTAGATATTTACAGTATTACCTTTAGTAACTAACAAAAAACTAACAATGCACATGCTTTACTAATGAGTAATTTATTCAACAAACTGTGAATAAGGTTTTAGTAATAAAGTACTAAATATTGGTTTACATGTGATGTCTCAGAGTGTCACCAACATTTCAAACTTTTCATTCAGATTGCCTTTTTATCAAACAGGTATTCAGCAAAAAGCTGGAAAAATGATTAAAATAAGTCTTAAATGTTTATTATGCCTTTTTTCATTCCATTTACCCTTCTTGTTTTGTTTAATTGCAAAAATGAATTTAAATGTTCCATCTACTGTTTTCCACAGTGGATTTATTTCACACTAGTTTTTTGTGTGCCCCACTGGCCAAAATAGAAAGGAGAATCAAAACTATTTTGGAATAGAATCTTAATCTTCTCCTTGCATAATGTGATTGAGATCGCAATTTTTATGTTTTTTTTTTCTTTTATATTACTTATCTCTCCATTTTCTAAGTGCTTTATCCAATTCAGGGTTGCACGAAAGGGCCACCCATAGGAAGCCCACACAAATATGAGCAGAACATACAAACTCCACTGTGCTGCCTTGATATTATTCATCTTTTATATAAATAATCAAGCATTGCCATCTTTAATTTTTTATTGTGCTATGTCATATACTTTCATATATGCAGTGGATATACAGTACATGTGTATATGTAGATATGTAAGTAGGTATTCGTGGAACACCTAAGTCAGGAAATGTCTTACAATGCACAAAATGAGATTAGCTAAGTAAAAAACTTTTCTTTCTGTCAATCTTTGTGCAACAGGATGCATGAACTGTGGATACAATTTTAACTGAGCCGTTTTTTGGAACCAGTTATCATTATACTGTACCTAAGTATTTCTTCAATGACATTCGGATCAATGCTCTGGAACAGTCTTTGTCAGCAAGTAGATACAGATCGTTAATGAACATTAACCACAGCTTCCATAAAGGACCTTAAAATATATAGCATCGCTAAAGCTATAAAAGAGAAATTCTGTATTTTACAAATAGTTCTATTAAGATATCAAACCGATTTAGATAGGGCTATTTCAGCTAGTATTGTGTATGGCATTGTTGTTGTTGCCTGAAGTATTTTAAAAATGTAATAAATTATCTAGCGCTTGTCATGTACTTTAAAGAGTAGTTGATGGGGCACCCTGCCATGGTATGGGACATTTGTACAGCTACAAAAAACAATACACAGATGAGAATGGGCTTGATAACCTGAGTTTAGTATGGTTGTTCAGATTTAATTTATATTTTTACCCAGGTAGGTATGATTATTCTGAGTCCACAAACAAAAGTAAAACAATAAAACATTATCAACTGTAGTGTGGCAAGGGTTAAAGCTTCAAGGACAGTCGGCAGCTTGTGAAAACAGAGTAATGCTGACTGTGCATCTCCTGGCTGGCATATGTGACAAATCACTGTGACTGAAAGACTATATACACAGTGCCTCTAGCCACTGTGCTCACACTATACTTCAAGTCTCACAGTGACTTACAAACTCAAAGATGAGTTTATTTTTGCTCATGTCACTATTTCCTTTTTTAACCAGCCTCAACTTACTGTTTATGGGATGTTTCCCAGTGATACTGTATGTAGATTAAAAGTTACATTATTGATGACACCTCTGTTTCTTTTGGTTTTAAGACTCCAATATGTGAATATGTGACTTATCTTCTTGATTGTTAATTAAACAGCACAACAGCTTTCTAAAAATTCAATGTTTCCTCCATTGCTACTTTCCAGGTTCCAAGGGAAAATGTATTGTTGAAACAGATTTTATCCAGAGGCTGATGTGCTCTTGGCTAGAATAACCCATGGGTTTGCTTGTCAGCAAGGTGATTCAACACCAAATACCATTTAACCCTCTTTTGTATGAATTATTGAGGAAGAAACCCAAGAGTATTTTCATTATAGCTTTGCCATCTGTTCTTGAAGCACTGTAAAGCAGGGTTAAAGGAGGTTCAAGGAGTTCTGAGAGAAAGAAACAATTGCTGGTTACGAAAGAGTGCAACAGAATGGCTGTGGTGGTACTATACAAAGTGAAAGCTTTTACCATGAGCTTCTGTTATTCACAGACATTAAATCTTCTGAATCGGGTAGTGCACAGATTGGAATAAGTAGGAGTCTGTTGTTTGGTCTCCAATTGGGCTACACACTCTTAATAATACAGCCTGCCAAGGATTTAATAAGCTCCATTTGGAAAGAAATCCCTAAGAAAACTGCTTCTGTACAGCCTAGGCAAATGCAGCTCAGAAATACTCTTACAGTACCAACACTAACTAACCACAGAGGAGAGGTGTTCTCTATCAATGAGTACTTTAAAAGCTTATCTAGACCCACGCATTTCTAATGAGCTTTTCCACTTCTTCACATCACTTAAAGTATGCAGCACAAATTACTTAATAGCAGAAAAATGCATGTTTTGCTAGGGTAACCTCCACTATCACTTAAATATTCATAATGCAGTAATGAAGTCTGTTCAGGTGATCTTATCAAGAATGTTATCAGACATAAGACACTGAAACACCAATTTTAGCAGCACTGGATTGCTAATGAGTCCATTGAGAACAGAATTGAATGCGTAGTGCACAGCTGTGTTCATACCATAAGGAGTAACTGAGGATCTCCGTAATCAACCAGTGAATCATGCTCCTCACCTCCAGAGACTGCAGGTACCCTTCCTGGGGATCACACAGCAGTGAGGAGATCCGGTGGTTGTTTCTCATACAGCGTACATTGCTGTCTTTCCACAATGGAAAAATTTGCCGAATGACTGTCATTCGACCCAGTGCACTGTGCACCAGCTCCAAGATCTCTGCATCGCTGATCTCCTGCAGAAAGAACAGAAGTACAGACAATATAGTATAAATATGTTCAATATAACTATGTTATGCAAATACAGAATAGGATATAGACAATGTGAGCATGCTGTGGTCTGTTCTTATACTGTTCAGATTAGGCATGAAACTTTATACCAATTTAAGCACATCACTGATATTCTTGAAAGGGTTATCTTAATCAATTACATGTATTAATCCTGAATGCTACAATCTGACAAAATGCTAATGTACTGTATCTGTATTACGTTTTATTTTTTGCAACATTCAAAATCAATATTTGCAATCCAACAGCATGCAGCACACTGAAAAAAATGACATTATTGTCAGAGTTAATGCTATACCAGGAGCAGAGTGAACTTGTCACCATGAGACCTGACCCATGGAGAGTAGAGTGTCAACTCTGTAGCAAGCCAAACATTCAGACCCGTCTGGTCACAGAAAAGGACACGCCGCACATAAAGTGTCAGCCGCCACAGCAACAGGGTCTTTCCGTGGCCCACCTGAAGAATAAACTATGAAGACTAGATGACGTGCTCTTCTGCAGAGCTGATGGAGGTGCCAAGGGACATGCTGGCTGGATTTTAACTGCCTAATTAAAGCTCTTCACCTCTGTTGTGTGTCTACAGAGGTTAACCTTAAAGGACCTGGTGACTTTTTAAGACACAGGGCAGGAAATAATTAAGGTGCCTGAGTTGTGGTAGGCTTTCAGTTGGATTATGGTAGTTTTTCATCTCTTTAGTTACAGCTGCATTGCTGTGAAACATTTCAGATTTCAGCACAGGCTATCTGGCAGACTACATTTTCTCATTGAAGAAAAAGGCCTAATTACTGTACGTTTCACTATTAATCAATCAATTAATCAAAGTTTATTTATCAAATGCACAACAATATGGCGTGCAGCAGTAGTTGCTGGCAAAGAAATGTCTTTTTCTGCGAGCTCACGAAAATTACAAGAATCACAAAAATCACAAAAATTTACAAAAACACAAAAAATCACAAAATTGAGGTTACATTTTTTAAATTGAATAAAACTCAATGTGAGTAGAGCTGTTATGTGTCCATGGTGTATGCAATATATACATGTAGTGCAGTTATGCTGAATATAGTGAGAATTGTGTGTCCATGTTGCCATTACAGGTGATTTGCTAAGGAGCTGCGGGTTGGCTATTTAGCAGTCTTATTGGCTGGAGGTAGAAGCTGTTCCGTAGTCTGTTGGACTTGGACCGAATGCGTTGGTACCGTTTACTGGACAGTAGGAGGGAAAACAGTTTGTGACTGGGATGACTGGGGTCCTTGAGAATGGACCTGGCCTTCTTCAGACATCTAGCTGAGTAGATCTCCTCAATGCTTGGTAGCTCACAGGTGGTGATAAGCTGTGCTGACTTCACCACCCTCTGCAATACTTTGAGATCCCGTGCAGAGCAGCTCCCATACCAGGCAGTGATGCAACCAGTCAGGATGCTCTCAATAGTGCAACTGTAGAAGTTGGCCTGGATAAGTGATGGCATGCCGAACTTCTTTAGCCTGCGGAGAAAAAACAGGCGCTGCCGTGCTGTCTTGACCACGGTGTTGGTGTGGTGGGTCCAGGTTAAATCCTCTGAGATGTTAACTCCCAGAAACTTACAGCTGCTGACCCTCTCCACTGCAGTCCCATTGATGTGAATAGGTGTGTGGTCTCCACCCTGATGTTTCTTATAGTCCACAACCATCTCCTTAGTCTTACTGATGTTCTGAGAGAGGTTGTACTCCTGGCACCATACTGCCAGGGTTTCAACCTCCTCCCTGTATGCAGACTCCTCACCATCTGTGATCAGGCCAATGACTGCTGTATTGTCCGCAAACTTGATGATGGAGTTCGAGTTATGCCTGGTGACACAGTCATGGGTGAATAAGGAGTAGAGGACAGGACTAAGCACGCAGCCTTGGGGGGCTCCAGTGTTTGGAGTCAGGGTAGAGGATATGTTGGTGCCCACCCTCACCACCTGCGGACGTTCCGTCAAGAAGTCCAGGATCCAATTACAGAGGGAAGTGTTCAGTCCCAGGTCCTGGAGCTTGATGACAAGCTTTGAGGGCACTATGGTATTGAATGCTGAGCTGTAATCAACAAACTGCATTCTCACATATGTTCCTTTCTTATCCAGGTGTGAGAGGGCAGTATGGAGGGCAGTGGCAGTAGCATCTTCTGTTGACCTGTTCTGGCGGTATGCAAATTGCAGTGGGTCTAGGGTGTCAGGCAGTGAGGAGGTGATGTATGCTTTGACCAGTCGCTCAAAGCACTTCATGATAACTGATGTGAGTGCAACAGGGCGGTAGTCATTTAGGCATCTGACTCTGGATTTTTTAGGAACAGGGACAATGGTGGTTTTCTTAAAGCAGGAAGGAACTATAGACTGAGCTAGGGAGAGATTGAATATGTCCGAGAAGACATCTGCCAGATGGTCCGCACATGCCTTCAGAACGCAGCCAGGGATGGCATCAGGGCCAGGAGCCTTGCGTTGATTGGCCTTTTTAAAAACTTTACACACATCCGCTCTGGATATGATCAGTAAAACTTTACACACATCCACTCTGGATAATCCAGAAGCATCAGAAAATAAAACATTTCAATTCTCCAACATCAAATAATTGTAGTATCTAAATGATGCCTCTCTATACAAATTTCATTTAACCCAATGAATTATTGACAAATATGTTGTAAGAACTTTAAAAACATGATTTTCTGCATGATATCTACAGAGGAATTCAAAATTAATGTTTTTCCGAAGAAAGGTTAATGACAATAGTAGGCTTCTTGTTTAGCTACTAGTGCTGTAGCTAATTGATCTGAGAGTCTCATTCAGCCATACTATTATGGTTTCAATGTCTTAATTCTGTGTCATGTTTCCTTAATTTTATATCCTTATAATTATGACTCAATTATCCATACCTTTAAAGAAACCAGAGTATGACTTCAATCATATGGCTGGGAAGCTTTTTCCAGACTGCCACTCTTTGTGTAAAGAAGTTATTCCTTTTCTATGTCTTATTTCTGTATCATGTTTTCTTGTTTTCCTTAAGATTCTTTCCTTTATAGTGTCTAACTAAATGTATATGATTATATCTATCTTTGTGTAGGAGGGATGTGCAATCACCGTTCATACAGTATACTGTAGGTACCTGTAAGTATACAGTATATTGTGTGTACTGTATATGAATACACCAAAATGTGTGCCTATGAATACTCAAACTCTGTCGTCAGTAACAGGACATGCTATGCCCTTCTGGCCATTTCAAAGGTGTCATCTGTAAATGCCAGAATAATATCATCGCCTTACTGAGAAGTCAGCCCAGAGGCAGAAGTGCAATTTGGCCATGGTGAGAAGGCCCAGACAGCTGCTGTCCTCTCGCATTTTAGACACTTTTACTTATTCGTTTGTCTGCCTGTTTGTGTTGTGCTCAAGCTCTTGGGAATTGGTTCAGCCATGTGGATGCAAGGCCCTTCTAAGACGTGTGCTGCCTAAGTCAGGGGGATGTTTGACAGCAGAAGCAGGCACTGCCACCCTGGCTGGGACACCAAGACAGACAGGCTCTGTCCACAGGGATTGGTTATTTCAGAGTTGAGGTGAAAGGTAGAGCAAGTCCTCTGAAATCTGCTTTTTGTGAAACAAATATCTCATGACCTGCAGCCTGTGGTGCCCTTTATGAGATTGCATCCCATTCCAGAGTGCTGGAGTTCTATTTTCATTAGGTGATTCAATTGCGCTTCTGTACAAGTTTTCTGACTTCATGTCACATAAAAGTTTTAAATCTCCACTGAGCAGAGTTGATCTCCAGATGCAGGTCTTTCTTTGCAGATAGTTCAGGTACAGCAGGAAAGGATGGTGAGAACCATAGCATACATAGCCTTTTTGTTTTTCTTTACTAAACACTATAAATGAATATACTGTATTTTAGAGCTGCTGGTTACTGAATCATTGCTTTCTTAACAACAGCTAGCACACAGGAGAAATACATTGGTCTTTTGCCGCAGAACAAATATAGTACCACAACAGCACAGTAAAATGCTGTGTATGAACCTTTTTTAAATGAATTGAAGAACCATGTAGCAATTTCTACTACAGAAATTGAATCAGATGTGTTGATAAATAATTTATTCCTCTGGAGTTATATCTATTAGTCAGATCTAATAATCATAAATGTAAATAAACAGAGCTTTTTGAATCTTCACCTAAGATTAGTGTTTAATCACAAGCAGATTAAGTTAATTGACTATGATTTTGAAAAATATCTATGCATAACAGATAGAACTGCTGTGAATTGCCGGTACCCACTTCAGGGACAAGTGGCAGATCCAAAAATAGGGCTATACTCCTCTGACTTGTCAAAGTGAACATTGTTTTCCCATTTAAGACCACTGAAAACATGCTCTAATCACCTATTGCAAGTTCTGAATTACTGAACATTTTTTCAGACTAAGAGCCTGACGATTCTCTTCCTACTATGTCAGAGTGGTGACTTTGCATGTTGTTTTGCAATTCAGGTAATCTGCAGGTAAGAAGATACCCCGAGGGGACAAAATTGGTTCATCTGGCCCTATGATATATCGAGACATTCCAGCAAGAGCAAACTTAGCCTTTTTTTTTTCTACACAGATGGTGTAGAGCTACAGTGCGAGTCAATATTGCAAAATACAAACTTTGTCTATTGTAGAAGAACTACTGATGCAGTGGCAAACTGTTTCAGAGCTGGCAGAATATATATTAATACTGCTCTGATATTCATTATTCATTTTTCAAAACAACTTTCCACTCTGATCAACATTTTCCCTGACAGACAACTTAGAATAAAAAAAACGTATAACAAAACAGAACAGGCTTACATATATATGCAAGCATGCTGTTCTTTAGATGTTTTCTCCCCTTCAATCATTTAACAAACTGTTTTCTTCTCCATCATTTTCATTTTCCCTCTTTTCTGTATCTGCTTTGTAAGTAGAACAAACAAGAGCAATTTCTTTTTCAGAGTGCATCTTAAGTGACAAGGAAACAATCCGAATGCTGCTCTCTCTTCGTGTACATTGTGTTTTCAGAAGGAAATTGTCTAAATCTGTGCATCTAACAACTGCAGTTTGTACACGTGTTGAAGACAGGACAAGTGTATCTGGAGGTCAGCAAAGTCTGTTCCTGGAAAATTGAATTTTATCTACAGTACCTTCTGAAATTCTTTTTATGGACACAATGTAACGTGATCGTCACATTTCATTTTGAATTATTCTAAAATGAGGCACCTCTATAACATATGAAGTATAGAGCAAATAATAAATCTAGCAATACCACAAAAGGAATTTATATTGAAAATCCTAGCACAGTGTTTTAACATTGTAATTACCAGAACTAGATTGTTTAGTGATTACATTAAGAAACGTGGGATGCTATTTTAATGTGTTCTTACTGTATATGTATTGTGGAGGAAAAATGTATGCTGTGTATGGCATATTTCAGGCACAGTCTTAACATTTACTTTGTTTTCTATTGTGAAAATGTAAAGATAGATAAGTAATAAGTGGTACATTTTTATTCAGTGAGGAAGCGGTAGCTGGAAGAATATTACTCATGAAAAAGCTGAAATCAAACTGTCAACCTGAGTAGTTCAAATATTCAAAAAAAGGAATCTGAAGGAAATAGTAAAATAGTATGTATCTGCCCTTATAACACTTTATCTAAGTTACTAGGTTATTTGGCTTCTGGGAAAACTGGCCCTGGTGTGAGTGTGTGCATATCTGTATGTGCCCTGTGATGTAGTGGCCAATTCCATCCATTGACACCTTGTGCCCATTGCTTGCCAAGATAGGCTCTAGCTCCGCTGCGACCCTGAATTAGACAAAATGGATTAAACCCCTGAATTAGACAAACCTACCATTTAGCTTTTATTGTATTCAGCCATTAGTAAGTAGGTACATTGTACATTGACTAGAACATACTGTATGAGATTTCTAAACACAGGTTCATTGATACAGAATCAGATATTCTCCTTTCTTAAAATCTAAATCATACTATGAACAACGAGGACACTACAATCTGTCACTCCAACACTACAATATGAAAGTCATTCATGAGCATGAAAGACACTACAAAAAAAGAGGCCTTTAAAATCACACACTATTGTGTGTATCTTAATAAAGTGCAGGGGTTCTCATATTGCATATCCAGAGCAGCTACTGTACATAAAGTCACAATCAGGCAAACATTTTGAACCAGTTGCATAGCTTTCTTTCAACAGAAACCATGATACATCATGCAGCAACAGCAACAGTTACAAAAGTCATACTGTAGTAATAGTCATCCCCCCACAGCCACACGCTCCCTAACCCTTCACAGCTGCAACTGCCCAACACCTCCTCCATCCCCCCACAAACATGGCCGCCTACAGATACAACCCCCGACGGCTGCTCACCCACCCATCCCCCACAGCTGCCAATCTCCAACACCTCCGCCATTAACACCTCCGGCACTGAAAGCACTATGAGCATCATCCCCCGGGCCAGGCTGACCATCACAGCTGACCAGGTGAAGAAGGAGCTGAAGAGGCTGCACGAGGGTAAGGCCACAGGACCAGATAACATCTGTCCCAGAGTTCTGAGGGCCTGTGCTGATCAGCTGAGCGGAGTGCTCCAGCGACTGTTCAACCTGAGCCTGCGCTTGGAGAGAGTCCCGGTGCTCTGGAAGACATCATGCCTGGTCCCGGTACCAAAGAAAGGGCGCCCCTCTGTCCTCAACGACTACAGACCAGTTGCACTGACTTCTCACATCATGAAGACACTGGAGAGGCTGGTCTTATCCCACCTGAGACCCCTGGTCAGCTCATCACTGGACACCCTACAGTTTGCCTACCAGCCCAGTGTTGGTGTGGAGGATGCGATCATCTACATGCTGCAAAGGGCCTACTCACACCTGGACAGGGCTGGCAACACTGTAAGGATCATGTTTTTCGACTTCTCCAGTGCCTTCAATACCATCCAGCCCTTACTTCTAAGGAGGAAGCTGGAGGAGATGCAAGTCGATGCCTCCATGACCTCGTGGATCACGGACTACCTGACGGGCAGACCACAGTCTGTGAGACTTCAGAACTGTGTGTCTGAACTGGTAGTGAGTAACACAGGGGCACCTCAAGGGACAGTTCTTTCTCCATTCCTCTTCACCCTCTATACTTCGGACTTTAAGTACAACTCAAAGTCATGCCACCTGCAAAAGTTCTCAGATGACTCTGCAATTGTGGGATGTATCAAGGGTGAGCAGGAGGAGGAGTACAGAGGACTGGTCAGCAGCTTTGTGGAGTGGTGTGGGGTGAACCACTTGGAACTGAATGTTACAAAGACAAAGGAACTGGTGGTAGATTTCAGGAGGAAAAAGGTCAAACCTACTCCTGTCTACATCCATGGGAGTGGCGTGGAGATGGTGGACTCGTACAAGTACCTGGGAGTGCACATCGACGATAGACTGGAATGGTCTAAGAACATCGAGGCCATCTATAAGAACGGACAGAGCCGACTTTACTTCTTGAGGAGGCTCAGGTCCTTCAATGTGTGTAGTAAGATGCTGCACATGTTTTATCAGTCGGTGGTAGCGAGTGCCATTTTCTACGCAGTGGTGTGCTGGGGCTCTGGGATTAGAGCAGTAGATTCCAAAAGGCTGAACAAGCTCATCAGGAGAGCGAGCTCTGTCATTGGGTCTGACCTGGACCCCTTGGAGGTAGTGGCTGAGAGGAGAATGATGTCCAAACTAGAGGCCATCATGGACAACTTCTCCCATCCCCTCTATGACAGGCTTGCAGGAATGAAGAGCACGTTCAGCAATAGACTGATTCATCCACGGTGCGACAGGGAGCGCTACAGGAGGTCATTCTTGCCGTCTGCCATAAGACTGTACAACGCATCCACCTTGCGTCTGGGCAGAGGCAATATTGACAGTGACCTGTTTCTGGACTAAACGCATATACACATCTACTGCTACATCTGTTCTCTTTCTTTTTCTTTTTCTTTTTCCCATTTACAACCACTTTTGTGCAATATATGCCAGGGACCTGTCCAATACATTTATATTTATATTTATATCTATGGTTACATCTATATTTATATTCATACGTGTGATACGATTTTCTGTGTACTGTTCTGTTCTAGTTTCCTCTTGTGTGTCCGGACTGTGAGTAACTCTTGTATTGTATTGTATTGTATATATTGTACTATTAGTATATAATTCGTTACACTGTGGCTGTGTTGTGTGTGTTAAGCTGCTGTTGCACTGCAATTTCCCTCACGGGATCAATAAAGTATCTATCTATCTAGTATCTATCTATCTAGTAATAATTTAATAATATGGTAATAAGTCCTTAATAGTAACACTGCTAATAGCAATTCCATTCCTGAGGCAAAGATGTAACTAAGAATGGTTGCAAAGAAAACTCAATGTCATACTCAACGTTTACACCATAAATCAATAATATTTCATATTACCAACATAGGATAAATCTAGATTACAATCTCTTAAAGTCCATATTGTTTTATTTGTTTTAAACAACTCTATTATAGTGCCTGTACCATCTTTTTTGATTGCCTGTAACAATTTGCTTTTAAACTTAAGAAGTAGTAATAGTTTGTAACACAACATTTGATTTTACTAGATTATATGTTCTTGTAAAACCATGCCAAATAAGTTTCAGGATAAATCCTGGGAGTCATAGTAATCCATGGGTGAGTCTCAAACTTGCAAAGCCCTCATTTTTATGTCTCTCTTGTCGCTCACAGTGCAACTTCATTAATGTTACGAGAAATTGGAGATTACCACATTACTTCAGTACCAAAGAGTCCAGCAATTACAGTATATGTCATGAGAACAGGAGATACTATGCTGACTGTGTGAGAGTAATGTACATGTGTGATTCAAAACAACACAATTATACCGAAACTGGAAACATAGCCAGGTTAGAATGAGAAGATATTTAGGGAAATATTAAATATTTGATGTTGGATGTGTTCAGGGGTTGATTTAACAAAGGATAAAGGATAATATGTATGCATTAATATATATATATAAACATATGTTGATACATATTTGCAGAAATTGTATATATCATAGAGTTTATTAATTGGATAAATATAAAGAATATGAATAGAATGATGAATAGAATAATCTGCCCTCTTCTTTAGACTGGGTATTTCAAAGGGAATTGCAACTGCATTTCCTTGCAATACTGTATTTAAGATTTTAGTGCCCTTGATTTTCCACATATTGTTTTAAACAAATATGACCTTACTTTATTAAAGGACAAGTTGTTTACTCCTCCAAAGCATGAAGACCCACATAAGCTTTTGCGTGGTGTGCTTTTCACTTCAAACATATCTGCAGGTAGAAATTCATCACCCAGCCTTTAGAGGAAGCTATTCAAAAACAATAAATTACTACCCACCTGATGTTGCACAGTTACTTTCCCATCTACTCCAACATCAGATTTTTCTTACTAAGTCTATTTTCAAAGCCACAAACAGATGTAAGTAGAAGCAGTGATCAACTGATCTACTGCAACTTCTAGTACAACACTGACAGTAATGTTTACAAAAAAATCTTTTCATGACAAAATAAATGTTCCACTGAATATGGGAAAGACTATTGTTAAATGTAAAGTACATTTTGACATATAGTGTAGTGAAATCACTCACTGTAGCAGTCAGGGGAGAGAGGTTGGCTAGATTATAGATCCTGGTAGAAAGTAACCTGACATGCAAATTGATCTTTTTCTTGTTATAATGCACTTTAGATAAAACAGTCATTTTATGGAGCTCTCCGAAAGGGAATAGAATGTTTGGTTGAAAATAAACATTCAAACAAACAAAATAAAAGGAAAGAATCAAGAATATATATATACAGTGTGTGTGTGTGTGTGTGTGTGTGTGTGTGTGTGTGTGTGTGTGTGTGTCTGTGTGTGTGTGTGTCTGTGTCATTTGTTCTTTTATCCAGACTTACTCTATGTCATTTTTAGATGTATGGGTTTAATAGGACTCATTTGAGCTGTACAAAGACATAATCCCCTTGCGATATGGATAATGCTGAATTCTAGGGCAGTCTTTTGTTGTGGTGGATTTCTCTGGTGTATGCAGAGTGGTGCAATGTAATAGTGAAACTGTAATGCCCATGAGCAGAGTCAGTGCCTCACCCATCAGAAGGGCAGAGACTGATAAGGAAAATCAACAAATGTTGACTTCAGGTATGTATCATGTCCAATTAGCTTTTGGTCCATAATGCAATCGATTTTGGTCCATCAGGCAATGGCTGGAATCCAGGGGCACAGTTATCTCTGTGTATTAAATTGTCAAGGTGCTATCTGAAATTACAACATAAATATGCAAGAACATAACCTTCATTCAGTCAAAATCACACTAGATCAGTTTAAATGTTCTGTAAAATGCTACTAGAATACAGTGTTTAATGGATGTAACGTAAAGTATGTTAATATATTATTCTAGGTCTCTTGACATAATAGCACTGCACTTCTCATTGCCGTTGGTTGCCAAAAGAACTAAACCACCCCTCCTTCAATAGTAGCTATACATGTTGTGCTAAGGGCAATTTATCTCCCAGCTGACTCAAGAGGCCATCAGAAAACCTTTAGGGTCAGAAATGCAGCTTAAGGACAAGCTTCATCTAACCAAGGGAAGAATATAATGAATGAAGCACAAAGCTTATGTTTAAAGCTCTTTTCCCCTCTTTATCTCCAAAAGCATGTTGAAATCTGGAGGAAATGTTTCTGATCTCACCCAGGACTCAGAGCAGCAGTTGCATACATGTACAGCAGGTGCTTGGCATTCCAGGCACAAAGCCTCCATTCATGCCACCTTTCTGTTCTTCTTACAGTCAGGCAGAAGGACGGAACTTTTTTTTTTCAATTCAAAGGATGCAATAACCAACTAAAAGCAGTCATTTGATCTGAGAAAAACTGGACCACTTTGAAGGGAAAGGGTAGAGAGTGAAAGGTCACAACAAAAGCATTTGCAGACACTAAGCCTCACTTACCTCATTCACGAAGACCCAGTGGCTGTCTTTGGAAGCCAGATTTGTCTCCACAGCCTGTGAACAGAAATAAAGCATCATAAGTAAAACACACACAGAAGGAGGTTTAAGGAGCAGAAGAAGGTCAGTGAAGCTAGAAAGCCTCCCTTTCTCTGTCAGCCAGTCTCCTCACTGTTTAAACTGCTCCAGCACATGCAGTGGTGTAGCCATTAAGATATAATGGTATTAATAATTCTAAATATTGAGTATCTAAGTTATTCCTTGTTGGATTTTTAGCTCTCTAAAATAGTTGCTCCACCAAGTCCCCAAGTTTCTCTCTAAGGCAATGCATCTGGAATTAAGTGGAATTAAGTAGGATGTGTGTCTTAAGCACAATGAGAAACCTTTGCCTGTTGTACTCTCATTATCCAAACCTTTCTTTAAAAATCGAAGTTTTAGTTGTAGATAGATTTGGTACCTAGCTGAAATCACGCACAGTAAATAAAAAACAATTAATTAGCAATTACAATGTTTAACTGTGGGTAATTTCTAAACATTGGGAACAGCGATGTAAATCCACAAATGTATTTTAAACAGCCTGCAAAAGAAATGAACTGACACAACCTTAATCAACATCTGCAATGGCCTACTGATCACTAAACTGAATTCTGTCTCCAGGCTACTCACCCAGCTATTATCTCACAGCTTAAGCAGAAAACCCTGTATTACATTGTACAGGTGTTAATATTTTATGCATTTTCATGTTATTTATTACTTGTATTTATTATGATAGGTTTTTCAAGTGATTCTCTACTGTTTTTGCATGACTAATTACTTCAAATATGTTATAAAAAACTTCAAAACAGTGTCTACTGTATGAGCAATTTATGTGAATATTAAGCTATGAAACTAATCTAAGTAGAACATCTTCAGAGAACCTTGTGTACTTCATGGTTTACATTATTAACATACATTTAAATGTTTAACACTTCAACAGCAATGAATTTCTGTACTTTCTTGTTCCAGTAAACTCCCATCTTCTTCCTCCTCCTTCATTTCCATTCTGTAGCACTCTTGAGCCAGTCTAATGTTCTCACATTTCTCAGAATCATTGCTATCATCATTACCATTTTGTTTTTATTACCCGCCGTAAGCAGTTAATTTTTTATGTATATTTGCTGTATTTGTAATCCTCTTCTAAGCAAATACATATGTGATGCATGTGTCCCTAATGGGCAATGTAATCTAACTTTCATCCCCATGTTGACTATTTTTCAGAATGAGTCCTGAAGTATTGTTATATATGTTGGATGCCACATTTGCAGCAAACCCTGGGGTTTCAATTGCTCCAAGTCCCAATACTGATACAGTGTATATAATCATATCATCTTCTTCTTATCAGCACTCAGGAGAGGGTAGCGCATTCTCTGACTAGACCTGTTTAAGGTCAATACAATTTGTGTATTTACTGTATATACAAAGCTATGCAAACGATGGTGCCAGTGTACCGACAGATGTTTTGTATTTCAACATTCTACTGTAGTTATTGTGCCAGATATATATTTGCACTTTAAACCCTTCTGTTCAGGCTGCCAATTCAGATTAGCTGCACAATTATTTGGTTTGAATTCAGGTTTTTGTTTTCTAAGTAGTATTTAAACAACAAGGAAAGAACTTCTGATCTTATATACAGTAGAATGTGATGCAGACTGGTCACTCCAAAAAGCACTAAAACACTTTGACATGCATACCAGTATCAAACAACTCCTAGACAGCTTAGAAAAGTTGAAATACAGTAAGCCATGCATTTAAGCTCTTCTGAAAGTTCACCCTGCCAAGTTTGAAGGATAACTTTAACTTTTATCAGTATTTTAGAATAATTTTCTTTCCTTCCATTAAAAGTTACTGTGTATTACCAATGCATTTATCATGCTTTAATACACAAGAATAGTGAGGCTTATTTTTGTAAAAGTTTGTGTGGACTCCAAGGTACTACTCTTCTGGCTGTATCTACTGTATAATGCATCACAACATTATTGTAGAATTGTGTAGTAAAACAAAATGACAGCGTGCTTAAAACTATTGTGAAGTACAATAAGAGCAAATCATGGCACTTTATTTCACTTTTATACTGTAGCCTAAACTCTCATATTACAGAGAAGGAGACTGAAGGAGGTGTGTGTAGGGGGAGGACTCAGCTGCCTCTACCCTGTCAGGTAACCTCTTGCCGTTGGCATGTCGTTAGTGGGTGATGGCACTGCTGACAGCGACAGGTTGGACCTGGCAGGAGCAGCTTGGGCAGCAGCTAATGGGCTGTGATTTTGCACAGCTGCCAGAGGACTCCTGGTGGGACAAGCGCAGTGGAGAGAGCCCAGCGTATCTGACAGCTATTAACTAGCCGGGGATTGTGGGCACACCTGTGTCTGCACAAGAGATAGGCGACAGGCTAGCTTTAACACTGAGATAACTGGCTGACCTGAGCCAATATCTCTTGTGGCTCTGAATAAAAATTCCACCAGTCTCAGCCTTTCCATTTATGCCAACTCTTTTCCTGTTACTTTTATATTGTAGGTCTGTACAGCTGTAAGTTAAGCTATGGTTTTATCACATGTTTAAATGAAAAATGTAGAGTTACATTGTCTTGTTTTTTTATCCTCCACCACTTCATATTGATTAACCAGTGAACGCAGGTTCGAAATTTCAACACTTTACCTGAAAACAGCAAATCTCATCATAACTCTTACATAAACACTATACAACATAATAAAACAAAATTTACCAAAAACCATATAGCAAAATACATTTTCACATAATCATACTGGGACCACTGTTACTGAGCTGCCTCCGTAGAAAGTCCTTGTCAGCTTTCAAATCCTTAATGGTGTCTTCCATCATTTTCATCTGATTTCTTTATACCAGTAATCCTGCTGTCAACTTTCAACTGAAACTCTGTCTCGTTATTAACCATTGCAACTAAGAGCATGCATTTAATGTATTTTGCACAAAGAGTGTGAGCACAAACATGTTAAACAGTGCCAACAAAAAGTTTGTGGATCCTTTCGGTTCATCACCATTCTCATATATTTTACACTTTAAACATATTTTATTCCTCATGAAATGAAAAAACATTCCAGTTCAGTCTTTTCCTGATGGTTGAAGCATGAACACCAACATTAGCCATTGCAAGAGAGGACTGCAGATCCTTAGATGTTACTCTGGTGTTCTTTATGACAACATGAATGATTTCCCAGGTTGTTCATGGAAGATCTTGGCAAAACGATCAGTTCTGGATAGAGTCATAGTGGTTTTGATTATTTTTTTTGCATACTTTCCACTCTCAGGTAGTCGATGATGGATCTCCAAAATGTTTAGAAATTATTTTGTAACTCTTTTTAGATTGATGAGAATAAATTACTCTCTTTCTGAGGCCTTCTTAAATCTCTTCTGATTATGCCAGAAGCCATATCACCCTGCAACCCATAACTGTCAACCCACTGAAATTAAGGAGGTTTAAGCTTCATTAGTACCTGGAAGGGAGAGAAAAGCTAAATTTGCTGCTGGAAGAAGTGTTAATGAGACCAGCAGGAGGTGCTCGCCCCGCAGTCTATGTGGGTCCTAATGCCCCGGTATAGTGATGGGTATACAATACTATAAAAAGGTGCCATACTGTGGATAAGACTTAAAACCAAGGTCCTGACCATCTGTGGTAAAAAATCCAAGGGCATTTCTTAAAAAGAATAGGGGTGTTGCCCCGGTGTTACCCCCACCCCCAAATTTCTTATTGGTCCTTACCTATCATGGCATCCTAATAATCACCATCTAAGAACTGGCTTCATCACTCTGTTCTCCTCCCCACTGATAGCTGATGTGTGGTGAGCATACTGGTGCACTATTACTGTCATTGCATCATCCAGATGGGGCCACACATTGGTGTGGTGGAGGGGAGTCCAAATGATCTGAAAAGCGCTTTGAGTGGAGTTTCCAGAAAAGTGCTATATAAGTGTAAGGAATTGTCTATAATCTGTAGCATCATTGCATTACCTCACATGACAGCAATATACAATGCTGCAAAAGCACGTGTGTTATGTATTTTTACCCATTACTATATGTTCCTATTATTGCTAGGGGCATGATCATCTCTCTGTTCTGCAAATAATCTGTCTCAAGCTTATTTAATATTACTCAAATAGACAACAGTGTGTGACTGCAACAAACAACTGGAAATATTGCGTTACATGGTAAGAAACATTCAGACCATTATGGATTCAATCAATTAATGAATTTTCTTTTGCAGATAGATACAGAGAAATATCCATAAAGAACAAATAAAACACATGAGACAGGACCCACACATCTGCACGGGTCAATGTTCTGAATATCTTATCCGTGGAAGATGTTTGTTCAAACAGATGAGCTGGGCACTGTGTCTTTTTCTGGGTCCTGTCTATCTAGGAAATTAAAGGATGCAGAGGGAGAGAGATAAATGAAGTGTGTGTATGGGATAGAGAGAGCGAGAAAGGATGGAAGGTACTGTATGGTTAATAGTTGTTCCTATAGCAAAAAAAAGTTGTGCGTGCTATAACTGGTACACAGCCTACCTGGACTGAATAAATCTGAACAGAGGAGAAATATAATAACAATAAAAATATCTGTTGATACTACTGCTTGTTACATACCCTAGAGTTCTGTTTGTGAGATGCTGATGTAAACAATGTTCTCCCTGATAGGACCACAGGAAACGCCATTTCTGCAGTGGTGACCGATGAAGCAGGGGGTGAGATGCCACAATGAGCAAGCTCTCTCAGCTCTCCACTGCTAGCAATGGACATCTATTCAGCCCCGTTGTAACTTCTGTTCTCAAAGTTTTATTTACAGAAATGTCATATTGATGTAATGAAACAAAAACCAATGCTATTTTGAATTTATTTCACAGCTAAAAACAAGGGTTTTACTATCAATTTCAATATTTGGTAGATAACAACAAAGATGAAAAAGCAGTCTTTTCTGTACCATTTTCAGAATGCAGTGTTTTATGGGCAGAAAGTCCTTTAACAGAAGGAAAACATTAGCTTTAGCTTATACTAAATCCCATTACAATTTTCTTGTAACTTTTCTTTCAGCATTCTCTTACAGTACAGTAGGTACCTCATAACACAAAAATTGACTTGATTTCTGAAGCTTGTCTTTCTGAAGTTGATGACATTCTAATAGTTAGTACATTCTAAAGCCCTCAGAGTCCTTGGATGCAATCACATTGCAAAACCAAGAGTCTAGTGAATTCTCCCAGCGAAATGAAGAGCAAAAAAAAAATGTATATATACTTTTCCATACTGGTTGTGGGCGGTGCAGGGGGTGGGAGCCAGAGCCTAACCCGGCAAACCATGGGCACAAGATGGGATAGACCCTGGATGGGATGCTATTCCATCGTATACAGTATATACTTTCCCAATAATTAAATGCTGATAGACTTCAATTTTGCACAAAAGGGTTATTTTTTTAAAAAAAGAATCATTTTAAAAAGTAATGTTTGTTTCAAATGCTTTTATTTATAAGTATTTAAATGTGGTTAGATTGCCAACAGCAAATATTATAGTAATTGGCTCCAAGGGTAACTTTGAAGTGTAGAAGCTGTTGGTGGCATTACTTTTTATTTAAAATTAGCGTGTATCGTTTGAATCATTGAGTCATCAACAGCAGGAACATATGATATTACATGAAACACAACTGAGAAGTCCAACAAGATTTGTGCCAAGGAATTATCCATAAGGAAACCATTAGTGTAGTACAATTATCAGCAACAGATCATGTATTGGAAATGCAATTTAGAAAAAGCTTCTATTTACATTTTAATAGAAAGTTTTTAGATGTGTAAGAGAAGCTGATATTAGCACTGTTTCCCTGTGTTTGTTCTGCACAATACCTGAATTTAATTGTTCCATTTTGAAAACAAACATTAAAAAAATTACCAAGAGTGTTATTTCTCAATTATAATATATTGTATTAAAATATGGTAAATTAAATGTTCATTCATAATATACACTATTTTAGGAGCCTTTATGGTATCAATCTCAGTGTTAGTCAAGTAGAAAATTATCACCAACACAATAAACTGAGATGCAAATTGGAAGAACAGATTCATCCTAGAGTTTATCACTCTGTTTTAAGTGCTCCACCAAGAATGTGAGAAGCGATTCTCAGTAATCTGTCCATCAGAAGTCTTTTAGAGTCAAGACAGTAGTTAAGCAAGTTAAGCAAGTCTGTACTGTTTCAATTTCTATATTATCTACCACAATGTTACATCTGACAACCAACAAGCTCACAGTTGAAGTGGAACCAATGTTGGGCATCCAACCTAAACCAACTCCAATCCAGAACAAAGACTACTTGACTTCGGATGTCGAATTCCAGTATGCTGATGATGCTGCAGTTTGTGCTTGCTTAGAAACATATCTTCAGGTAATCGTTCAAATCTTAAAATATTGAATAAAATAGTTACAATAAGTCTGTTTACAGTACTTCCCAGATGTGTTCCCCTTTTAGGTCCATAAATCTCCACAAGAGGTGAATTTACAAATATCTTAAGAGGTCTGGGATTTTTTCCTTATTTTTTTCAAAGGTTTTCCATACAAAATGGCTCTTAGTATTGAGAGTGTTGATCATCTGAGAGAAAGATAGGGTGTTGATTACAGTCATAGACTTACTACTTCACTGCTCCATTCAGTCTTCAGTTCTGAACAGGTAAGATTACAACCTCCGGTACAGCACTAAATTCAGTGTACTAAAGACACTGTCTGATCCTGTACCGTGCAGAGTAGCACAATTTCAAGATCTTTATTTGAAATATTATTTTGCTATTCCTTAACACAATGTCAAAATATAATAATTATTTAGTATTTCGACTGGTGGTTTGCAGTCAAAATTATTTCACAGCTAATTAGACTGCTGAGACAATTGCTCAAATTTGAATAAAGTAAACCAATGATTTTTGAGGCCATATCATTTTTTTGTTTTTATAATTTTTCAGATATCTATATAGAAATATAGACAAAATCTAGTACAAATCTTATATAGGCACGTTATATTGTAGCATAAATACAATGTGATTTAATAGGTACTAGTATAAATACTCCTCCACTCCCTTGATGGAGTGTCCTCTTTTTGAACGTTTAAATGAGGTAAACCTAGCATAAAAGAAAGTGGGTACTTTATTTTAAGACTTTGAATTGTTTAAAGGCCATCTTATCATGTACAGTAATGAGCAAGCCCTCCACAGTCCTCCAAAATAGCTTATGCCTGAAATTATGAGCCAACGAAGAAACAAAAGGAATTTCTGAATGGTTATTTGGTCTCCTAAGTCAATGTGTTTTTTAAACTGCTGAAGTTGAACTGTTGTGCATAATGAATACAATATCATTCACTGTAAAAAAGAAAGCAATTTGTATGACTGTCTCAGAGGATCTTGGGGTATCTCTAGCATGCAATCGGTTATTAAGCCAATGTAGTATAGAGGCATTAAAAAGACACAAGAATAAGAGGGACATATTAAAATGTTTTTTGTGATCTCTTCTATAATATCTGTGCAACCTATTACAAGTATATAGCCTTGAGTCATTTCTGCTGTAACAATGTAATGCTAAATGCGTGCCCTCAGACATGGAGATCTATAGCACTTCCCAATGAATTACTCTGAGATTTAGGTTTGGTCCCCCAAAGACATCATGTGAACAAACATAATTTATCATACACACATTCAATGCAAATCTGTGTTACTAATTTTTCTCCTTAAGTACAGATGGAAGTGTTCTCTTTTAGAAACCAATCTAAGAGTTTCCAGGAGGTTGAATGATATTGATTTAAGGAGCTTAATTTTGAGGTTATGCAGCATTTTCTTGAGTTTAATATTGATTTCCCAGGTTCAACATCTGAAATTCTAGGTCATTGGTATTCTCAGAATCTTAAATTTGAAGGTTAAGGGTGATGTATTTCTCATGGTCAAAGATCTTTGTTTATATTTGCGTTTGTGCCAATGCACAAAGATAAACAATGAAAACAAAAAGCACAGGACTAGACTGAATCTCACAGAACTTAAAAAAGCAGATCTCTCTTAACTGATGGCAAAAGAGGCCATAAACCAACATTGGCGATAGTAGGGTGCTTGAGTTCTGCTTGCTGTATTCTTTAATAACAAATCTCACTATAAACAGTGGGGAAACGTGAGATCAGGCTGAGTTATGTAAAAATCTTAACTTGGTCCTTTACCTGTTTTGCCTCACTGGATTCTTCTAAAACTTAACCTCAATGATGGGATAACAGGGATAACTGTATTTCTCTTTTCTAACCCAGCATGCCCTCTTTTCCCTTCTTATTTGATGAGAAAGCAAACCTACCTCTTTCTTCAAATCTAGGAGCCTTTTGTCTAACCATAAGACTAATACTAATCACACTCAATGAGTTGCTGATTTGATCATTAGACCAGTGTTCATTCTCTTTTTTTAGAAAAAAGTCTGATTGAACACAGCCATAGCAGATCTTACTCTTTCAACTTCTTGCAAAGGCCTAGACTTATTTTCTTTTTGAAATGGACACTGAGTCTTAAACCTCCAGAACAAACCAACTCAGAAATAGATGTTCCATTACACATCCAATTACAAGTGCTTTCCCTATGCTCTTGTCTGTATCACTCTATGTTTCACAGAGCACAATCTTTAAACAATTGATTTTTCTAGCTTGGAGAATCCCAGTGACAAGTATTAAAGACACCTTTAAGGGTTTTATAATATGGAAAATAGATTAATAAGAAAACCATGTCTTTTGGGATTTTGTGATTTATTCTACTAAACACCAACCTATAATTAAGCACAGGACAAAAATGCTAGCTATAATGTCTAAGGGGAATGCAAACATAAATCAAGTCTTGAAGTCTAAATGGAGAAAATAGATTTTCCTCAATTAGATGAAATGTTTGTCTCAGATAAACACTGATATAATACAATACCATCCAATATACCATATTGGTATAACCAATGTTTATCTCAAACAAGTGTACATGTCTTAAATGTAAGAACTAATATGTTTTCCCTTTAGCATTCTTTGTTTTGCTACAGTATATAACCAAATCATTCATTGTGCTTTATTATGATTTAGTATGGTGTTCCTAAATGAAACTACTGCATTAATAATATTAAACAATACATTTAGCCAGCCACCCATGCACCTATACAAGCATACATAACCCCTAGATTTCCATTAAAATGTATATTAGATATAGTTGTTGAAACAGAAGACAAATTTAATTCATTTGAGATTTTTTATCATATCAATATCAGTTTTGACTAAACTGGTGATTTTGGATTGGTGTGAATGGTGCTTTGCAATAAATAAATGCAGGCTGATGATTCAGAACCATGTTTTGCTACTATTAATAATACACATTTTCATTCATAGGAGAAATCTTTGCTGGTACTGACACCTGAACTTATTTAAGGTATTATTGAATACTAGGATTTATTTGTCCTATTATTATGGCTAGTAGCCATATCACCTGCAACTCACAACTGGCAACCCAGTGAAGCTAAGCAGGTGTGAGCCTGGTCAGTACCTGGATGGGAGACCTCCTGGGAAAAATGTAAGGTTGCTGCTGGAAGAGGTGTTAGTGGGGCCAGCAGGGGGTGCTCATGGGGACACTATACTGTAAAACAGGAGCTGTCCTTCAGATGAGAGGTAAAACCGAGGTCCTGACATTCTGTGGTTATTAAAAATCCCAGGGTGTTTCTCGAAAAGAGCTGGGGTGTAACCCCGGCGTTCTGGCCAAATTTCCCATTGGTCCTAATAATCCTCACCTATGAATTGGCTTTACTCTGCTATCTTTACTCTGATATGTGGTGAGCGTTTTGGTGCAATATGACTGACGTCGCATCATCCAGGTGGATGCTGCACATTGGTGGTAGTGGAGGGGAGTTGAGTGGAGTGTCCAGAAAAGCGCTATATAAGTGTAAGTGTAATAATAATTATTATTATTATTTTTAATTGTCCTAAGCACATCAATTCCGTTGTTCTGTCAGAAAGCCAACTCTTCAGCTCATAGAATCTATATAATCACACATTAATTTTCAGTCTGTTCATCCTACAAAGGTTGAGGTCCAAATAATCATAGAAAATAAGACAGTTCTCAGAATGAAGATACTGTACCAAGAATAATATTTAGCATATAATATTTGATAGATTTGATAATGACTGTATGATTTGTATAATATGGGATGAAATTCCCCAGTCTTATACTGGGGTTTGTTACTTGAAGAAAATCAGCTGCAAGTTTCATTGGTTTAAGTTTATATTATTAATATTTAATATATTGGTTAATAATGACAAATTAATATAACTGAGTAATGTTTTTTTTACTTTAGCATGTGGAAAAAGTGGTCTGTGGGGGTGATAATACCCCATTATAGTATTGGGGAAACTCTAATGTTAAAAAGATGCTGTTCTACGAATGAGACAGAAAATGGAAGTCCTGACTCTTGGTGGCATTTCTTGAAAAGAGTAGTGGTTAACCCCACTGTCTGGGCCAAATTCCCCCTGCACTTTTCCGATCATGGCATCCTAATAATCTTCATCTATCAATTGGCTTCATTACTCTGTTCTCTTCCCCACTGATAGCTGAGTGTGGTGAGCATACTGGTACATTTTGGCTTTCATTGTATGAGGTACACTTTGGTGGTGGTGGAGGGGAGTCTCCATTTGCTTGTAAAGCACTTTAGTGGAATAACCATAAAAAGGTCTTGTGAATTAAGAATAATAATAATATAATACTAATAATACTACTAATAATAATACTATATGAAAATCTTCTTAATTGGGCTATTGGGTAGTTTGCTATTTCTATGTGTTTTGGCAGTGTAAAGGATTTCTAAAATATTTTAATGTATATTCTATTATTGTATCTTATTCTCCTTGAAAATCCTGCGTCCTTCCGGTATCATACAGTATATAAAACAACATCTAATGCAAAAGTGTAATACAGTATAACATTCCACTCAAATGTAATACAAGTGCTGTATTGTTTTTGTTTTTGATACATTTTCCTAATTGTATTTTTCAATTGTGTTATGGACACTTACTGTATACACATGCACTGGAAAAGAAATTCGTAGTACAATCTTTCAACTGATACTAGTTGTCTCTTACTGTATGTCTTTATATCCATGGGCCTTTCACTAGAGGCTGGTTAAAACAGCCTAAACACATACAGTAGGTCCAGCTCATTAATTGTATTACAATTACCAGTATAGGAACAAGTAAAGGTTTATTCTATGCTGAAAAGAGAAGAAAATAAACACAAAGTTTCAGCTGTGGTGCATGGACTCCTACTGTATGGCCATTCTATAGAATGCAATAGCTGGGTATTTGTAATTTTTTTTGTTGCTGAGACCTTCACCTCTGATTTCCCTCTCAAGCAGCACACTTTATTCCACAGAGGACACCCAACCCACCCAACACTCACGTGCTGCACTCACTTTCTGTGGTCTGTGACAGCTATTAGGTGTTAACAGTCCCATTACACGACACATCAGGTGGAAAACTGAGAAATTACTCCAGCAATAGACACAAAGGGGCATAAACTTTTTTTGTACTTTTTTCTACAAACTTACTCAATAAACAGCTTAAATTACTGAAGATCTCAAAAGAGCTTTCAGCTTGGATATTACCAGAGTGCACCATCACAATACAGCTTTTAAGGGGGCATGAGGTGTAGATTGGTCTTTGGTATGAAAAAAATAGTTCCTATATCTTTGATCAAAATTATTTAGTCCTCAAAAAAGTGAAAAAAATATATAAATAATGTAAAAATAATTTCAAACAAAACAGATTGCATGTACACACTAAGCTCAGTCCTTTCAATCCACTGCAGGACCTTCTAAAGTTAGATGCTGTGTAACTATGGCAACACAAACTCAGCTCAGATTGCTGCAGCAAATGAGATGTTGTGTCTCTTCCAGCTTTAGGTAGCTGGTTAAACTTTCAAATAATTCATTCCCTGAAGATTTTTGTCGAAGTGTACAGTCATAAATTTTTAAGTACTCTAGCACAATTAAACCATTTAAGGTTTTTTTCCGTTATGATTTCTTTTTCATGTGCAGGAAGAAAGTGTGTAAAAAAGGAAATGGCATTTAAATAAACAACCTTATTTTGTGTTTCATTAAAAAAATCAACCTCTTTTATGCAACCTGTTTGAATTGAGGTCTGACTGTAATACATTTGATTTGTGTTCAAGCTCCTGAGAAGTTCTACATTGCAAATTTAAACATCACAGTCAAATATGTTCATAACGTGATTTCAATATTTATGCACTTGTTTGTGTTTGTGAATATATATACTGTATATAAATGTATTGGGAAACACTTGGGAGCTACATTAAACCTATCTGTGAGTACCTAAATACCCCAGACCTACACATACTGTATAAGACTTTTAGATTTGGCATTTTCTGTCCCAAGACATACAATGTGCCTCTACCCAGACAACCACTTCCTACAGCTGTTAATGGGTTAATAAGAGATCTGCTTATTCCAGCAACAGGGAAGGTCATACTGTTTTGTTTACAAGATATAATTCCATTGATCAGCTGTAACATCCTGATTAAGCAACTTATCTGTGGCTCACAGATAACTCAGGCACATCCTCTTTTAAAAACGTAACTTCTTATGCCTAAATTAAATGGCAGTACCAATGCTGTCTGTTGCCTGCTGGGTTGGCTTGATCTGCTACTATCCCCTCCAAATCCATCAGGCACAACATAAATCACCATGCCCTGTAATCCACCAACTGCAGGAAGGGTAGCCATCCTCATGCACAGCAGCAGGAGTCTTATCCATCAAAGCATGTCTTTTGCTGATGAGGCCGTGCTCTGGGTTTGCAATGAGATAATTTATCACAGCACTGTGATGCCCAAGGTATAGCCCCCATTATGGAGCAAGGAGTCTGTCAGTCCGAAAGAATGAATGATTGACAACACAAGGCAGCTTTTCCTGTCTGACACCAAAGAGTAAACATGATGCTTATTGTGGGATTGGGGTATGATTCAGTGTTTTTGTCTTTTTTTTCTACTTATCTAAAACAAATACAACAGTTTGAAAACATTGCGAACAACACTTGAATAAATATAGCAGACACAAGTTCCAAAAAGATAGAAAAGGCTCCCTTTTACTAGTACCACATGTGAACTGGTTCAAATACGTCACGGCAACAACTAGCTTGTGCTAGACTTGTCGCTTTAAACATTTTAAAGCAGTGGGCTAAGGAGCAAGAAGTGTTTAAATTTTTATGTGCCAAGCAAAATGTCAGCTAGAAGACAGTCTGCTCAATACGTCTGACAGGAGGTTATGGTATGAGTGTGAAGATGATAAAAACACATACCTGTAACTGTTTCAGTCAGTTCGCTTTTAAAAACATTTTCTTTATTTAAATTGAATGTTAATGCCCTTATTTAAATTGTAAATGATTACTTGGATCTTTTTGCCTGTCATATTTTGGATGCAGAATGAGTGATCTTTTTGTTAAACATTATTTCTTCTAAGCTCTATGTTATTGTGCTACTTTTGGAAGTTTAACATTCCAGCTAAGCTCCCCAGACTGGGTGTTCTCTTTTTGATGGTCTTTGTAAACACTTTCGGACAATAAGGATTCAACCTCATGGGAATTAACTTTCTTTTCTCTGTTTGAACAATAGACAGAATGGTAAAACACATTGCACAATATAATATTAAGGGAGAACTCGAACCTTAATTCAGGTATTCTAAATAGAAGAGTAGACCTATCAAAGCCGTGACTATTACCCCACAAGAAGTTAGTAGATGGAAATACAATTCTAAGCCATCTTCTCTGTCACTAAATCTTCATAGCTTTTGCATTAATTAAAGGTCAAATTAAAAACAAGCTCTTGTCTCATTGTGATCCTCTGAGACAGCACCCCTTCATCCAGTATGCAGGCAAAACTGAAAAAGAAGTCTGTAAGAGACCTCTTAAAGGGTCTCTTTATGATCTGAGTGATTTAGCACTCATGATCAAACAGTGAACAGCAACACCAAATATCCAGTAAAATAGGCTGCCTCTAAGGAATGTTGGATACTATTCACAATTGATTTACTCTTCTTCTTCATTCTTGGAAAAGAACAGCCTGGAGCACTTCGTGATGGATGAATTGGAATGAAGCCCTCCACAAAGTTATGCAACAGCCCATAGTTCCTGTCCGCCTTCCAAACTACAATTTTTTTCTGCTTCTTTCCACATTTCTGCATGCTCCTGACACAGTGGATGAGGCCCATGTCACAGTAACTCTGCATCATATGGACTGCAACTAGTGTCTTGCATCTGTTCTTGAGTTCTGGATAACAGGACAGTGAAGCAGCACTTGTTCTTGTGTTCACCAGAAATGAATTTTCTATCCTGGTTTTAAACTCATAGCATTAGTGTCAAGTTCACCTGAGACATTGAGCTTTGCATTCTGAATTGTCACACCACCACTAATCCCTAAGGCTAAGTAAAATTTCCTGTTGTCCTTTTGGGGTTTTGTTGAGGGAAACATCTCCACTGACGAAACAAAGAAGCATGAAAATGGATTAAAAAAGATACTGAGTCTTAGGGTACAATGTAGCAAATGGATAGGTTATGGTTTGAATAACAGAATTTGGCCATGTCTTACTGAACAGCAAGAATGGATACCCCTGATTATTATGCTGCCAATACACAGCTGCATTCTACTTTGTTTTTCTGGGATTTTACATGTTATACCCATGTCACGTTTGCTAGGATAACTGCTAAATTGTTCAAGCTTTCCACTCCAAAATAGTCCAGGATTTAATTTTCAATATGAAAAACAAAACCAGAACATAAGAAAGGTTACAAATGCAAGGAAGCCATTAGGCCCACCCAGAACAGTCTCATCTGAGCAGTTCGCTTGCTTTGGGGTGACAGAGGCCTGTTAAGACAAGCATCTCAATTTATTTCGATGTTTCTACCAATTGTATAAACAAGCAGGACTTTAAAAAAAGCAAAGGCTGTAGCTGCTCATAAAATATTCACACCGCATCTATTTCAAATTTATCTTTTCTTCCATTGTTCTCTGTCCCTACAGAGATGACATTGAACCTTTGTTAATACTACAAAGCAGACAAATTTCTTCATTAGGGAAGCCAATGTGCACTTTATTACCAGACACAGCTCTGTAAGTCATTTAAAAATTACTTAAAATGCAGCTTTAGTGAGATGTCTGCACACACTTCCACAAGTATGCACACACACAGATAATACTCCTACAGCTGTTGATATTACTTTCTTGTACAGGAAAGCATATATATCGTGTGTGAGTATATAGATCAACAGCTTATGGCTACTGTGGGACTAATAGAACTGTCTGCTGCCTACACAGCTCCCTTAAAGACCATCAATAACTTTGACCACCCTCAAGGCTCGGATGTCAGTTGTTCTGCTCAGTACAGGGGACACTTGTAAATTGCCATTCCATCTTATATGATATCCTGTGGACCAAATTAAAGACTGTCCTGTTATTTTCCTGACAGTTCTACTTATGTGGTATACTATTAGTATCATCAACAATCATACAAATGTTGGAAAACTTGTTTTATTAACAGTTTGTCAGTTTGTGACAACTATGGATATATTTATTATTAAACAGGACAGGTGAACTTCATCAATGAAAAATGTGGAATCAGATACAAAAGAGCAATTTTAGACCACTGTTTTTTTCACAATTGCTTCTCCACGAAACTACGGTCATAACAATAACAACAATAATAATTAGCACTTGGCATTGTTAAGCCTGTTGTACAGTTCAGCACATTCCGGTCAATACCTTAAAACTTTCCCTTTCTTGCCACCAAGATGAGGGACAGTACAAATAAAAAACACCTTCTGTTGTGAAGCAAGAGAGAAGATGAAAGTGGATGCATTAAATACTGAACAGGGAGAAGCTAGAAGCTGTGAACCTGATATTAAATATAGACAGACATTTAAATATTAAACCATATTATATTGAAAATGACAGTTTTAAATGTAAAAAATCAAATAAAAAGATACAGTAACAGTATCAGATTTTTTTTTATTTCTAGAGCGCTGCAGATGCCCAGTATCATCTGATTCCATTCACTTTGCTTAATCTAATTTTTAAGGTGATGAGCCTTTCAATTCCAGGAGAAGAGTTGGATGAAGAGAAACAGACATACAGTGCTGGATAGTTTTGGTTGTTTAAATTACATTTTGTTCCGTAATTCCATGTTGTTTCCTAAAACAAAGTAAATGGATTAATATTACTGGGCGCCTGCACAACATCTGGAATTTTGAATACCACTATTGTTTTCTTATTTTTCTGTTGCCACAGCAAAATTAATGTGAGCATTATTCAAGTACACTGTATCTTAATTATATTCTCTGTAACTAAGACTGTTCAGCAAAGCAAAGGGAAGAAAAGCCATCATTTGATAAGCACACAAGCATTCATCAGTAGTGGCTCATAAGATGAGGCAAATAGGCTACTTTAAAGAGTCTCTGGAATGTTTAATATTTAAACATGCTGTAATATGTCAGATATTGCTCAAAATTAAGAGGATTATGTTGAGGGTTGTATTTACAAGCTGAGATGACATATACTTTTTTTATTTAATCTACTCGATGGTCTTCAGTGCAATCCCACTGTTAATGGGAAGAGTTTCTTCTGACAACCAGAATTAGGCACTTCTCATTATAGTGTCTGTTTACTTTCTTGTAAAGTGGATTGATAAATGCAATCATTCACATTGTGTATGATATCACTGTGGTCTAAATCTCTATACAGTATATGATGTAGAATAATAGTTTTTCATGGCAGCGCATGCATGATAAATTACTACATGTAGGTATAATAACAAATAATTGATTCATAAAAAAATTAACTATTTTGGGAAGTCATTGCTCAACTTTCCTATCCTCCATCTTTGTACAATTAAATGTGGTTGGTGATCATTCCATTTATTGATGCGTCACTGATTAGCTGTAAATAATTATCACTGTTAATACAGCAAGAACAAAATCACTCATGAAGGGACTGTAACAATAGCCGTCATCATTTTGCACCACCTACACACCTTTTAAATCTTTTATATTTATTGGTGAGACACCAGCCTACCTTTATGTATTCTATAAAAATCTGAAGGACAGTTTCTCTTGTCCTATGTGAACTGACCTGCCAAAACTAGATTTTGCAATGTTAATTCTCAATGTTAAGTCATGAATATGATGGACAACTTTTGAAAGGAAGCTTTAAAAAGCCATAGCCAACAACTGATCCTTATCTCTTATTAGATATGGCTTTACACAGTACTTTCATGATATTTGCATCACTGAATTACCCAGAATCAATGGTAAATCTGGATTGGATTAAATAAAAGATTTGACCTTACAAATTGCAAGTACACACTCTGTATTTTACAGCAACTTTGATGCATCAAAATTGTGATTCCTTCCAGGCTTTGAGCAATCTAAAGAATTTACTTCATATTTACTTACTGTACATAGCAAACTCAGTTTGCTCCTTTGAGCCAGGAATGAACAGTGATAACTTGCTTTATAGGAGGGGAAAAAACATTTGTCAGTTATCAGCTTGGCTAAGCAGACTGTCAGTGAGACATTGTGACAAAACGGGAGCACCCACTGTGACTTTACAAACTCGCCTATCAAATGAACCTCTTCCCACTTGGAGAACTGCTTCAGGCACAATGTGCTTCAACAGTTTTAAGAGTGGCATTTATTTAGAAGCTGCTGCCAGAGATGGAGCTGAATTAAACTGCTGAGCTGCCAAGAGTAGCACAAAAACTAATTAGTAAACACGACAAACAGTGGTTGCATTGTAACACAATGTTGATTCCGTTCATGATGACTGAACAATGAGGCCAAACTTTAATAAAAATAGTAATCTTAGCAATAATGGAATGTCCCCCTGGCAGAGGTGACTAACAGAAAAGTGTTTGAAATTGTATGACTACAGCTTCTTTTGACTCCCTCCTTGCTTTCACACTCTTATTACTCATAATCTGCTAAAAACCATGACATTGCATATACATTATATTTATGTATATTGGGTGTTGACTACACAATGGCATCATTATTATTATTAATAATAATAATAATAATAATAATAATAATAATAATAATAATAATAGCAATACAAAATACTATTTGTCATTTGCTTGTTTAAAAATGGATTCTGAGGAGAAAGGATTTTAAGGAGAAACTCTGAAGAGAAGCAGGTATCCCGAGGCTGCCAATCACTGTAACAGACCTCCACGACACAACCCCAGTGATCCATGTCCATTCTGCCCATTCTCTGCATAACTGCTCTCTCCTTCTCTTTTTAATCAACTCTTCCTCTCTCTCACTCTTTCTGATCTCCTCCTTGCTTTCTCTCTTTCCCAGGCAAAATCCTCACTGGCCCTGCACTGTTATTGTTCACCAACAAATCAGCTCCTCACTCTGTATTCTGGCCGCGCTGGTGCAAAAAGACAAGCAGTCCATCAGTTGAAATGTCAAAATAAATAATAGAAAATAAAACATTAATGTTTAATGTGTGCATAATGCCCTTGCTGTCTCCTTTGGAAACAGTGCAAAGCATGTAGAATGTGAGGGTCTGAACACTGTTAGATGGGCATTGAAGTGGAGTGGGGGGTTTACAGTGGGCGCTGAATGCTTTATAGGGATTTTGTGTAACTCAAAGCTGTTCAGTTCAGCTACAGCTACTGCTTAATATTTCATAATATTTCAGTTCAATACATCTCTCTAAGGGTTAGTGCTGTAAAATAGAATTGGACTTTAACAGGGGTTTGTATGGAAAAGTGATATTTATTTTAATGGAAAAAAGATATCTCAGGTTAATGTTTACGCTGTTGCTGTTGTAAAAAAAGTGGATTATCACTCCCTAGGTGTAGGGCTGGTAAACTGGAAAATACTAGTGATTCAATTTGATTTTTACGTTTTATGACCAACCAGGAGAGACCAAGAAAAGAATCATATTTATGCTGTAGTTCAGTCCTAGGGATTGCAAGTGAGAGAAAAACAAACTTGATCCTCGCAAGACAGAGTGGACAAGAGGAAGAACCAAAAGAGCGAAGAAGAGAAAAAAATCGGAAAAAAAATTCTGAAGATAGTTTACATAGATATAAACCTTACTTAAGATAAGGATAGTGGATTATCTCAGTTCTTTAATCTCAGTTATTTAAATGCACTGAAATAAACCCCCTTCAATCGATATCTGAATTACTCTGTCATCCCAGCCAAGCATACCACAATGTTATTCGATTGAATGCCGTGTAGTTAGAGGTGTCTGTTATCCCTCTGTTTTAAAAAGAGACTATATGGCTTTCCTGAACTCTCGACCCTCAAGCAGTAAAATGCAATCACAGCTCCATCAAATGTATTTATGTCCCTCCTCTTCTCAGTGTAGTAGTAGGGGGAAACAGAAGTCTGGTTAAACGAGTGACCACAGTGCTACTTAGGATCAGCAAGCCAAGAAGTTGAACACATCACAGACACAGGGCAGCACTTTCAGATGCAGAGGAAGAAATAAGAGTAAAGACCCTTTTGCCAACTCACTACAACGATGTCCAAACTAGGATCACAGTATACTACGTAAAAAAAACAACAAATGTTATATGAACCATTCTGTTCATGGACAGGAGTGCACAGTTCAGGGGAATTTCTGAAATTACTTTTGAATGCATTCAGATCTTGAGTATTATCTTCTAATGACCAGGAGTTAACTGCAATTAATATACACCATGACGGTCCTTCTTTTTAGCAAATCAGATTCCTGTTCACTATCCTTTATTTGTGATAAATAACATTAACACCAGCAGACTTGAAGCTCTTGTAGAATCGTAAAACTATTTTAAGGAACTATTATATATTTTAAAAAGTTTGATTAATTAATCTTACCCATCCCAGAGTGCATCCTCTGCTTCGATTTATTAAGAGAATGGACATACTGTAGGCAAGGAGCTGTAACACTATGACAAGCTGTAAGGTACTCTTTCAGACTCTGCTGAGCAGCAGTGACCTTTTTAATTGCCAGTTTTATTTTCCAGGTCAAAGATGTATTACCCCTTATGAAAAGGTTTACTTTTTGTCTGGGAGTTTTTGCCCATTATTTTGCATACC
Organism: Lepisosteus platostomus; assembly: GCF_059453375.1. NCBI lineage: Eukaryota > Metazoa > Chordata > Actinopteri > Semionotiformes > Lepisosteidae > Lepisosteus > Lepisosteus platostomus. Next base: position 28,538,863 of record NC_142616.1, on the reverse strand, counting down.
GTCGGGTCACAAGTGACTTCCTGACTGTATATTCTTTTGGCACAACAAGTAATCAATGCACAGCCTGCCAGTTATACAGTATACTGTATGGTGACTTCCACTTGGTTTAGCAGCAGGACTAAAAGAGTAAACTCCATTGGTCATTGTTGATTAAACACCAGATAAAAACAAAATCCCTTATACAGTACATGGTCTGTCTATAATACCTATTGTCTATTACAAAAAAACTAGCTCTTTCTCGCAAATACTAGAGATTTGAATTCAGTGTCACAAAGTTTCTGATTCTCTACCAGCTTTTGCCTATGATTAAACTTATAAGACTTCTAGGAAAATGAAATATTTGAAGAAAATATTTTTTTGTTTGTTTTGCGCAAGGAGTTGTGGGTGTCTGAAACAAACTGCCTCAGCTATACTGTTCAAGTTAATTCCTTTGGATCCTTAGAGAATTGAATGGATGAGATTCTTGGATCGATAACCAGCTGAGTGACCAAGACGAGTCAAATGGGCTCTTCTTTTTTATGTTATGATCTCTAACAGGAGCACCTGTCAATAATTTCTCCTCTCTCCACATCTTCAATTATGACTCTTGTGTTTCACAAATAGCATTCCTAAAAAACAAAAAACTGAAATATGACCTTCAACCAGATACAAAAAGAGAATCAAAAGCTTTTTTTCTGACTGAGTCAGGGCTTTATATTAAGACTTGCTAATCTGTTTTTAGAATACCAATTATAAAAATATGTACTATACAGCCAGCCTCCTTGGACTCTGGGCCCTGAACAGCTGTATAAATCACCTCCATTATGAAGAGTTTTGCATAATTGTTTCACCACATAATCATGTTTATGCATCATTTAAAATGGCAGTCAAGCCTTATTTTCAAACATAATCTAACTACATTCTCTCTTATCATTGGCTCCACACACTCTCTCTCAGACACAAATAAGTTTTATGTATTTATCTAGATATTTCTTCAAGGCTAAAGTGCACTACTCACTTTTTGTTGCTCCCTCTGATAAAGACAGATCTAGACATTAAGTCAAAAGATTGATCACCCTGTTACCCTCTGAACATATCTGCTACTTGGCGAGAATATACACCTACTGTACTAACCAACTACTTTCATTGTCTTTTTTGTTCAAGAATATTTAAATCTTTAATTGTTCAAGCTTTTTTTGGTTCTAATTAACATGATTTTAATCTAATTATGTTAAACACTTCCATGCTGTTGAACGGGAAGGAGAGGCATGGTACAAATTAATACATGAAAGCTGCATTCATTTAACTTCCTGACTTAAAAGAGATGGGGGGAATTGCTACTGTATATGAAAGCAGGTTTTCTAAGTGTGTTGTGACCCCTCAGTATTATGGGTCCTTTCAATATAATTCAAGCCTTTGGTTTTCCAATTAAGAGGAAGAAAGAAAGACTTAATATCTGTCTTCCTGTGGGAACACCTTACAGTTGTTGATGGCCTTCAGGTCTGAATTTCAAGAATGCATGTCATCACTCTTTTTGTGTTTGGCAAATACTGATCCTCCAGTGTGACACAGCTGCCCTTTATAAAACAAGCTCCAGTACAGCACAAAGCCAGACATCCTTTTCTGACTGTTTGCTTCTTATTAATTAGCAATTATTTTAAATATATCATAATTATGTATATTTATTTAGTTTAAAAATTAAAGTTTTCCCAAAGGATGTACAACCAAAGCTGCCAACATACTTCTGAAGTGCTTATCTGAGAAAAGGACCAGTGAAATCCTTTTAAACAAAGCAACTTAAACCTAGAGAACTATAAATGCATTATAAACTAACAACATGTTCTCAGTTAGCTGGAACAAAGCAAACAAAAGCATTGCTTAAGGGTCGTGATAAAATTAATATTAAAGATGGCATTTTAAATTGCTCAAATCTAGGTCAATGCAGTGTGCAAATATATTAGAATGTGTGACTGGATTCAATTAATGTTATATGACTTAATATTGCCGCTACAGTCCACATTATATTCTTTCGCCATAAGGGTTTACAACCCCATCACATGCAGGGTCAACACACTCATGCTTTGACTGCACATCACAGTCTTTGCTGGTCTTTGAGTTAATCCTGGATATCTATGAGGTCAGATGTGAAGCATGATAGAGGCACCAACTACAGAGTTTTACAATATACAGTATCTTTCTTGGCTGACAATCCAACAGTCACATTATGGTTAAAAAAATTGTCTTCTCGTAATTTATATTCAATTTCACCTGCACAATTTATGTGGAGATTCCAATCTTTTTCAGCTTATGTCTGTATTAAACCACCAAAGTGGGTTATGATGGAGACTATTAAAGAATAAGATCACAAATATCAGTGCGGACAGAGAACTCTTAATGCAAAACCTTTCCTGAGATCAAAGGACTACACTGTACTAAATATTACCTTTCAATACTTTACACTTTATTTGGGGTATTTTAAAGTATATGTTTTTTTTTGTCATTTTCAAGTGCTTCTTATACATTTAGAAAACTCTTGGCATAGGAAATAATTTGTTGCTGATTTACAATATTGACATCATTTGTGTGTAATATTTATAAAAGATGTAAGTAATCAAAAATGAAAATAACAGATCTCAATCTTGAGTGACTTGATTACATACAATAGTGCAAACTATTTAAACCTAAATTAATTCACCGTATGTTTAGTCTAGAGGAAAAACTAATGTTTAATGTTTAATGGTCAGAGGGCAGGAAGACACTGTTCTGATAGGCCTGCAGTGTGTACTACTCTGTGAAAAATCATACAAATTTAAGATATTATTTCTCCCCTAATGAGATAAAAATGATTACCAGTAATGAACATGAGAAATGTGTCGAAATGGGTTTTCAGGAATGGATTTTTTTTAACAGAGCAAAGAAACAAATTCTGACCATGCTATGATTTTTTCTTATAATTTACCACTATACCCATTTTTATCATTACATCTATTTAATCTTGAAAAGAGAGGACATTGATATCAGTGCTACCTTATTTACTAGGAAATGGCTGAAAGAGTAAAAAAGCTATTTTACTGCTTATAGATGAATTCCAAAACAAGGTTACCAACATCACAATGATCTGATTATCATAAGGACTTCATAATAAGCAGAAAAGTTGTATAAAAGCAGCATCACTGGCAAAAATAAAATGATTTAAGGTCTATATTCAGGTCTCTAGAGTGCCTTCAGTGAAAATATAGTGCTTTATGATCTGTTTTCTTCTTTTATATAAGACATTGCTATCTGGTCATTACCTAAAAAGTAATGGATTAGAAGAACACAGCAATCCTTTTATTTGAACTTAATAACCCTAGAAGGACAACTGAGGACACATACAAAGTGATTTCTCAGGAATGTATGAATAATTTAAAACATAATTTCTGTCACTGTGAGCTTTAAAATCAGAGAGATAATACACTTCACTAAAGCAAGTGTATGAAGAAAAAAGATAAATAGTAATTGCAATGTCAGAAGAGATGTAGGGGACATTTAATTTAAAGCATTGTCATAACTAAGACAGTTTTCAAAAAGGAAGCCTTCAGTAAAGAGAGCTAATGGTAGCTGGTAACAAGGGGTCCTTAAACACTCTCACTAAGCAGTTCACACAGTGCAGAACATGATACATATGGAGAGAGTTACACTTCTCATCTAATAACACATTAAAAATGACTTTTCCTCAAGATGCTGTCATACAATTTATCGTCATCCAAGAGCAAGCCTGAATGGTCAGGGAGCTCTCTGTGTTTGTGTGTCTCTGTATTGTTCACCTTCATAAGGATGTTGTGGAAAACACCCCATCATCATCATCCCACCACAGTGATACAGTGCCTTTGCTAAATAGGAGGTTGCTAGCTTGGTGGCCTCCCAGACATTTAGTAAACATCTGTTCTAATGCAACTCTCCCTCCCCTACGAGAATCCACAAAGTCACAATGATAACAGCTCCAGCAATTAGGAGACTCAATGGCAGCTGCCTGCCTCTCACAGGTGATCTGTCTGTTGGTGGTATCTGATCCCAGAGCAAGGAATTTCGACAGTATCCTGTCTATCCTATAACTCCCTGGTTGGAGTGAAATATCTTTGATACAAGGACACACATATCCACAAAATTAAAGTTTTATATCCAGAAGAAAATAATCAATTTAAACAAAGTAACTACTGTATATATACTGTACAACATGTTTGTGGAGAGGTTGGGGGGGGGGGGGAGCTGCATTAAGGTGGGAGACACAAAGGAACAATTTGTTGATTCCACACTAAAAAACTATAAAAAACAATTTCAGCTACAGTATGTACAGTAGCCTACCTCATTTGTGCAGATAATAGGGAGAGAACAATACGATCCAAAGGGATTTGGAAGACAAAAGAATGATGAAAATGTGAAAGGTTCTGAGAATGTGTGGACGGGGCTAAATAGAGGCAATTGAAAAGGGTTTAGTTTCTTTTTTATTTGTGTATATAGTGTACATGTTATATTGATCACTTAAAATAGAGTTTCATGCACTTAATGGGAGATGGGCGACACTGAAATAAACACTCTATAAAGTCTAAGACATCCTGGCAGCTTCCCAAACAAACAACCTATTCAACAGATGCTAAAGGTATTGCTTTTTAAAATGTCAGATTGTTTTTCTTGGCTTGTTTTTATAATAAAATATTCTGAATATATAGTACTGGTTCATAAATGGACTTAAGGACATAAGGACTGGTGATCAGCTGACAGGCATCAAAGCCTCTAGCCTGGGGAAAGATTAACAAGGACAAAGGGAGGGAACGTACAGTAGCTGTTACCATGGACTGTCCGAGCTAGACTGATTGAAAGCTAAGAGCAAAAGACTAATAAATAAATCACCTGCATGCAACAAATGCAAAGTATTTCAGTGGAAGCATAGACTGGAAATGACCTCAATTACACTATGCAGATTTGGAGGTTTTCAGTTTGCTACAGGGGAAGACTTATAGTAAAAAAAAGATATGTCAATTCACCTTTCACACCTACCCTGCACCTTTCATTAGAACCTCATTTTCTTGTTTTGTCTCAAAAAATGAAGATAGTATTTTAATGTTCTACCACTCTCTCTTTTCTTGTGGGCTGGCCACCAAAAAGGGGTCATAGATGCATGGCAGCAGCCCGTGGGGTGTAATACCTTATTTCACGCTGTACTGCTGCCCACAGCTGCTGTAGAAAGGGCTTAAGAGCTAGAGGCAGGATGCTATCTTACGCATGACTGAAAGTGAGATTCAATTTCTCATTGCCTTCCTGTGGGCCGCATAAATAACAACCTGTCAGAGTGGTTAGGATATTAAATTTTTACTCTCCCTTATTTTGGGAGATAATCAATCACATTTGTAAATACTGGACCCCTCAGACAAAGCAACTCATCATCACATTACAGTATATCTCTACCACAGCCTCACAGCTTTGTTTTCAGGGAGCCCTTCATTCAGCTGTAGAAAAGCATATTAGAAGCAGAGACACATAGTGAGTGGAAATAATAGCACCTTGATCCTACTACATCTCAAAATGTATGTGTTTTGTCTCATAACATGTTTTCATGGTACAACTGGATATTCTTCTCCTGTGTTTCTGGTTGAGGAAAACAGTGTTCTGAAAAAAGGAGAATAGCCTATTAGCAGGCATGCACTATATTGTCCTGTAGTCTGGCTGCAATGTTTTCTATTGAAATGTAAATCTGTATAGATTTTTTAATAGAGGATCTAAGATAAAGACCATATCCAAATGACAAGTTACAGTATATTAGGTAAAGGTCATGTGATCTTTGAGGCAATACTTGATGAAACAAGTTGCTTATGGGGTCCAGCTGTGTCAGCAGGTATAACATTGAAATATGTGTACTATGATGTTCAACAGTTTGAGACTGTTAAATGTCATAGTCTAGGTTAAACCAAGAGTATTTATTTTAAATTTTAATGTTTTTATATTCTTTCTTTTATTCCCAACTCTGAAACTGATTCTGTTCAAGGACTAGGTTAACTTAAAGACATTAAAAGCATTGTAGTCATACTCAGGTAGATAATTGTAGGCCATTTAATTTGTAACATAAACTGGCATTCTTTATCAATCAAGACTGCAACTTGTCCCTTATACTGTATATGAAAGTCATCTTCTCATTATTTAAATTGCTTCAGCAACTGAACTAAAAACTTCCAAAGGTATGTAAACAACCAAAGTTACTTAACAATTGCACCTGACAAGATGCTGTGATAATGTTTACATCCATGTTGGGTCATCAATGACTTTGAGAAAAGTAGATCATTATGCAAAAAGCTCCTGCTAAAAAAACATATATGCCACATACTTCCAAATACAACACAATAGATTCTTTTGCCAAAATTATGTCAAGAACATGCCAAAAAGGGGTTTCTTCATAAAGCAGGATGGATGTCTGACTACCATTTCATTTTGATCATTGTTGATGCCTGGCTTGTACCTAGCCTCTATTCAAAAACTGTTTGGCCATTAATTCATAAACACTGTTAGCTATCATTATAGTGACAATGCAACTATAACAAGGTGCAGTAGGGTTACCTCTTAAATAAGGATGGCAACCTGACTGCTATTTTATTTGCTTATAATGCAGTCCACACTGCAGACTGCTACTGAAAAATACTAGGCAATTGACATTCCAGTCACAAATAAAACATAACATCCTGTATGTATGATATGTTTTGTTCTCAAACTTCAAACTGCCTCTCTTCAAAAATGCCTTAAGTATAAGTTTGAAGTTTTCAATTTACAAAAGACCCTGCATATTAAAATGTGAAACTGTGTTTGTACAGAAAGCAAGTCCAAACTTGTATAAGATAAAATTCTGTGGAAAATATCATTTAAATAAGGTACAAAGAAGCTCTACTGTGAACCGACGTTGTGACCTACAGTATTGTAAGCATTACTGGTTATTTCCACCTTTGCATTCTGATAATTTAGGCTGCTCATGTCTGGACACTGTGTAACCTGTCAAATTCAAGGAGGTATCATCCCAGGGACTTGATAATTGACATGATAATATTGCAGCAACCAAGGTGGTTTTTGAAAGCATTTCAGACTTTTCTTAAGAATCAATGAAGTGTTTGAACTTGACAAATACTGTATCACCACCTTCCAGATCTACTTCAGGTTGGCTCCGTTTAAGTGGCTCAAACAAATTTGCATATTAAAATGGTGATATTGAAAAATCAGAATGTGCTTACAACATCAAACTGCTTCTGCTCAAACCCTGTTTAGCCAGTTAAAGCCAGGCTTGATTTCTGGTATTTCTAGGGTACAAATAATGACAATACAGTAAAACAGCATTCATGCTCAAACCAAGACGGATGGTAAAAATGTTTTTTCAAGAAATATCTACACCTGATAAAATTTATATTTTTAAAGCTGACATCACAAAACAAAAAAATATCAACAACCTTTTAAGCCAATAACCTCCAATGTTAAATGTGTAAAAATTGCGTTTCTAACATTTTTTCACCTTCAACGCTCATTATAATGTTAGTGCTATTAATATTGCTACTAATATTGACTACTATAAGCACAATCATTTCTCCTTGCTGCCTTGTGGCTATTAAATTGAAATGAAGCAGGTTCTCAAAAAATAGAAATATATTTCTCCACTGGTCAAAATCAGTCAATATCACATATATCTGTTAGGCTGGTCACCAGCCCAGTAGGCATGAAATGGACCCTATGCAGGAATCAAGACCAGAAAAATGAAACCGAAACCAGTAAAATTGGGGAAATCCAGAACTGGGGTCTTTAGGTGAGAGAAGGCCTAAGAAACCAGGAGATAGATTAAGTGTAAAGCACCAAAAACACATTTAAAAAAATCAAGGTTAAGAGACAGGCCAAAATCCAGGAATCCAGCAAGAAGTCCAGGGCGAGTACAGCGACAGATGAAGTGAAGAGCTCAAGATGTCAAGAACATTACTAGGGAAGCTCTGGAGCCAGAGCAGGGTTTAAGTAGGCTTGGAGAGGGGAATGTGGTGATGTAATGACACTAGGCAAACCGGGATTGGCTAATGATGTCTGTTTGATCTACGTCTGTTCTGAATGGAAGAGGTAGGCACCAGAGGTTGATATACCCTCTGGTGGTGGGATGCTGGGACTGTAACAATCTCTCTACAGACTTATAGCAAAACTTTCTAATTGGCGCAAAAACATTTAGATTCTTTTGAAATCCCTGTAGTTCAGGTACTACTATCACAATATTAGCACAATAATGTTGCATGTTATTGCACTGAAACCAGTGAGATGTCATGTACATAGGTGGGGTAAGGGCACACAAGGAGATCCTGTACCATAACATTAATGTAGGTCTATATAGTTTGTATGTGTAAATGTATATACTGTAGATTGTGATATGTTTTAATTCATAATTTTACTTCTCCTTACTCCTTGTATATAATAGCAAGTAAAAATACAACTTCAAAATAATAATCAAACTTGAAATAGTGTACAAAGCTATATGCAATATAAATACAGTATACTGTATATGAAAACAGCTTCTCTGGCAATGGACAATAAAATAGAATATAAATAATACAATAAACTATTGTAAATATAGCATTTAATTTGTTTCTTTTTCTAAAGATGTATAGTAGTTTACATACAATTAGTAAAAAGTGTATAAAAACAAACATTTAACATACTCAACAGCAGATCAGAGTATGTACAGGTTTGTGTTTTTTTCTTTTTTGTTGCAAAGAAGCAAATACAGATCTGCTGTATTTCTGTAAGTAAACACTTACAAGTTCATATCTAGTGGAGCTGAAGCAAAGTCTCCATTGCAAGACCACTGGCATTGACTTTGGGTCTACTGCCACATTGGTGGATTATGTACAGTATGTGGATGAATTCAACAGAATGATATGATCATAAAAAAGGCAATTGATTTTTGATGCAGTTACCCAGTATGTAAATGCCAGCTGCACTGTACTTTATTTTTCCTCAGTTACTTTAATTTACATGAAGCAGAAACATGTGTCTTACTTAAGCTAAAAATTCCAGTTTCCTAAAATCTTTAACCATTTCAATGTTAAAGCTCCTGTGGAACTTTACAATTTAAAAGTTCCAATGGAACAGTTCCTGTTCCTAAAGCCATGCTGGGTAGAAATACAAATGAATCAGTCATCTGTGATAATTATTGAAGATGCAATATATTCTGCTCTTTAAAACTAAACTATACATTCTATAATAATAATAATATAACATTGCTTTATTAACCCTTTACAATTTCTTGCATTAGGGATTATCTTTTCGCATACCCCAGCTTGCTCTCCCTGAGACACACAGACAGGGATCTGGGGTCAGAGAGCAGGGTCTGCCATTGTACAGCACCCCTGGAGTAGTTGGGGTTAAGGGCCTTGCTCAGGAGCCCAGCAGAGTAGGTTTCTTCTGCCGGCTGCGGGATTTGAACTGGCAACCTTTGGCAAGAGGGACTAAGACTTGACTACAGTATTTCATGAAGGTGATTTGTCTTGCTGCATCATTGTTTTCACAGCACAGTACTGAGACTGTAAATTGTCATTATACATAATTTCCTAGCTACTAATATGAACTTTATAATACATGCAATAAAGTATTAAAACAAACTTACTGACATATTGTTTTACTTTGGTGTTTAATAACATTTTTGGAATTAAACCTGCATTTAGTTCTATTTATGAAACTGTTCTTCTAATTCTATATTGTATGGGCCAGGTAAATGCATTGTCCACAAAATACCAAAGAAGTGCTAAAGAGAGAGTAAGAGAAAAAAAAAAGGCTGCTTTAATTACCTGGTGAGAGCTGAGCTAAAGAGCAGGGCACAGCACAACACTAATCTCATTTTAATTACAGATTAAAGGCCGCAGGAAGAAATGCTTTGTTTGAGATGGTGTTAATCCTTCAGTGTTTTATTTTCATACACACAAGAAAAAAGCTTCCCACTACATAAATATGCTGGCTATCTCTGGTTGGTAAACAGAAGTAATGATAACCTCCCTTTGCTTTGAGCAGAATAAACCCATTGTCATGCCAGTCAGGTCAGTTCCTTCCTGTCACTCTAGCTGATTAAAACACAAGTTTAATGTGAATCCACAAGTGTGGGTGAAATGACCTAAAGCTGCCATCACTACTGCACAATTTCATTAAGCTTCTTTTCCTTCATGTTGTTCGTTTACATATATATTTTATCCTCCGTAACAGGGCCAATGCTGGTGCCCACTTTCATTTGTCATTTAAAAGAAGAGATCCTGTAGACAAGGGCATGATGCTAACACCATCAGAATGAACCATAATGAAAAACCGTGTCAAAACATCACTGTAAAAACTATTGACTTGCTACCATTTCTGTTTTACAGAAGTAGAATTGGAGACAAGAATGAAAGCTGTGCTCATGGGAAAATGTACAGTTTGGTCATTATTTTTATTGTGCAGTATATGCACCCTGTTTGGCAGCATAATTTGTAAGACTTAGCTTTACATTTCAGAAGCTGCAAATATCCCTAATGACACAAAGCCCAGAGGACCCTGGCCAAAAAAGCAACAGCTGGGCCACAGAGAGTGCCTATACTGAGAAAACCACTTGTGAGTTTCCTTGAAAAAGTGCTTTCTCTAAGCCATTTTTCCTGGTCACTATAGGACCTCTGGAAGCTCTGTGTTACACAAAAAAAATAAAACTATGCCCCTGGCTGGAACCAAATAGAACTATAGTGCAAACAGAACTACTGTACAGTATATACCAGAACACTACTGCTCTGGGAGAACTCCATCACTTCATTTTTACAGCACTACAGTAATCAAATTCATAGCATTCAATTTCTAATCCATTCAGGACTATTGACTGCTCATGATGACTGTGTAGTTTTATTGCAAAATAATACATGGTCCAACTCAATTTAATCTGAAACCATTTAGCACTTTCATTGCAATCAATACAGGTGTTCTTATTTTATATTAGTTCTGATGACATATAAAGCAAAGACACAGAAATATACACTAACAAATATACAACATACAAATGCACCTGGGACAATAACCTGCACACACATACAGTATAAAGACGTAGATAAGAACTAACACACCAACCAATTACGCAGGTGGGCGTTTACAGCAAAACCAACTTGCACGAATGACGAGTGGTGGAAAACATGATTAAAGCATATATTTCAAATCACTTACTTCTCCATTAGTATGATTAATGGAGCTGGCATATCCCTTAGACAGAGGCAGACCCCTGAAAAATGATGCAATTACTCCTCTTTGAATAGGCAGCGAGATTCGCCAGGGCACAGTGCCACAAACTCGTTTTCTCTGTCCTGGCGTGACCCACAATGAATTAGCCCCAAAAAAACAACAAAACAGACAAACCAGATGTCAGTGGATTACATTATTCTATGACCCCAACCACACACAAATTATTGTATATCTGGTTGATTTAAAGATATTTTTGTCTGTTCTCGCATCCATTTAATCACGTACTGAGGAGACCCCCCCCCATAGTGATCTATTGTCAAAATTGTTAAGGAGGGTGTTGAACATTACTGACCTAGAAATGAAGACAAGAGTCTGATGCCAATATTTACATGCATGTTACTGTATGTGATTTAGTGTCTGTGGATATTCTGGTCCTGGCTGTTTATTATCAGATCTGAATTTTGCCATCTTCTTATTAAAAATCTATTACTTTTTCAATAAATCTTCAGAAAAAACTTAAGAATCCTCTTCTACATAAACCAGTTGTTTACTTACTTACTCATCACAAGAGTATTACATAGATAGCTTCTTTTATAGATAACTCATCTCACAGCATAAAACTTATCTTCTTCAAATATTGTGACCCTTACACTCTTATCCAAAAGAAAACACAGAATTACAATTCCTATCATGTCTACTTGTAATTTTCTCATTTCCTTACTGCCTCTTAATTAAGTTGAGCTGAATATCTGAGCATTAATTACACTGACATAATTAAAAATATCGCTGGTTTCTAGGTTTCAGGAGCATGAAAGAATGGATATCTCAACCTGTGATCAGCAGGCAAATTATGAGAATACCAACCCATGGTTAAATTTGCAAGCAACAAACACATGGTACTGTAGGATCTCATAGTCAATCAGTACAGTCAATGAAAATTGTTCCTGTACCTTTTATCATAAACATATACAGTAAGCTTTATTTCACATGTTGTAAACATACTGTATCAAACTCACTAAAGTATATGAAATGCAAACCTACAAATTAACCTACCACCATAGGGCACCAAATTAGTTTATTATTTCTGCATTATTGCGGGAAAAGTTTGTATTTCTGATTTTACAGACATAAATACCCTTAAGCAGATTTTGTCCATTAAAAAGAGGGTTTTCTGTAGTTAAAAATGGGTGCAAGTGCATTTACTACTGAGAACAGGGGACACTTCCTTAAGGTATTTTGCCGAAGCCAATACTCTCGATTTCTGCATGATTTTTGTATTATTATTATTATTATTATTATTATTATTATTATTATTATTATTATTATTATTATTATACTAGCTTCTAACTACCAAAAAGGCTATAAAGTTAAATGTCTTCCTCTCATTGGTAACCTTTCTTACGGTCTTATTGTCTAGTGCTATATTCCATGTAAAGTAAAATACTGTATATAGCCAGCAGCCAACTCACAACTGGCAACCCAGTGAAGCTAAGCAGGTGTGAGCCTGGTGAGTACCTGGATGGGAGACCTCCTGGGAAAAACTAAGGTTGCTGCTGGAAGAGGTGTTAGTGGGGCCAGCAGGGGGCGCTCACCCTGTGGTCCATGTGGGTCCTAATGCCCCAGTATAGTGACGGGGACACTATACTGTAAACAGGTGCCCTCCTTCGGATGAGACATGAAACTGAGGTCCTGACTCTCTGTGGTCATTAAAAATTCCAGGGTGTTTCTCGAAATAAGTAGGGGTGTCGTGGCCAAATTTCCCATTGGCCCTTACCAATCATGGCCTCCTGATAATACTCATCTATGAATTGGCTTCATTACTCTGCTCTCCTCCCGAGCGTTCTGGTGCACTATGGCTGCCGTCGCATCATCCAGGTGGATGCTGCACATTGGTGGAGGGGAGTCCGCATTACCTGTAAAGTGCTTTGAGTGGAGTATCCAGAAAAGCGCTATATAAGTGTAGGCAATTATTATTATTATTATTAATTATATGCTGTTTGAGTGGATCAAAACAGTACAACAGTTCTGGTTCTGGACCTCTATGGCCTAGGTATTTAAAGGTAGACCCGGGATTATGTATCTAGCCCTGCTATGACTGGGAGTGCCTCGTAAAACAAGGTGGGGATTAAGAGTTTCAGTTTAAATCTCCTGTGACTAACTGTACAGTACAGTTCAACATCAACTCTCTTTTCAACACTGTAGACCTTGCAGAGGTGAATATGTCAGAGGAGCATGTGTGCCTTATAATTACTGTTCACTACAGGATTCATTGCCTTAAGACAAATAAACAAAATTATGTATTCCACATTGCTTGGTTGTGAAATGAAGTAATACAATGATACAATGAAAAATGAAAGAACTTTGAACAATCCCTTATAAAAATGACTAGTACAGTATATATACAGTAGTAGAAGCAGAAAAAATGGAATCTTGGAAGACATACTCTATGACATACTTATAAAGGTTTGGCAAAGCATTGGAAAACCTAGGAAAAACTACATAAAGGAAAACTATGATAAGTCTATGGAAAAATTCCATGCAATTCCACGTACATGTACATCAGTAAACTAAGTTTTAAACTACTCATAAGGGCAATTACGGGATTTAAAAATAATATTTAATGGTATGGAATTGTTCTACTGTACCTTGTCTTTTACCACTTAGAATTTTGGTAATTTTTGTATGCACATGTGACGTGGAATTAAAAAAATGAATAAATTTACCAAACTGCTGATCTTAGAACAGCTAACACATGTGGATGAATTGCTTTCAAGAGTCAATTGGAAAATAGAGAAAATGCTTTCGTTTAAATAAATATTCTGTTTGTTTTCAGTGAAGTTAAAGGGTCTGAAGATTAAGTTTTATCTTAGTTTAGTCCATTATTATGCAGATAAAACAAAGTCCTTTCTCTGTGATTTGTGGCTGTAATGCAGTATATACATTGCAATATAAACAATAGATGTTTTTTTTAAAAACATTGGAAAGTGTTTTACTGCTACTATTTCCTGTTACTGTTGTAAAGTTGATAGCTGCAATAAAAAAAACATTTTCTTCTGTAATAAGTTCAATAACTGAAACTAATTCCTCAGTTTTGCACAAGCTCTCTCAATGTATCCCATCATATTCTGTCTGTGCCATTGTGACCTTGGGGAAATGAATGAAGAGGGAGTTTAATCAAATTTGTTTTGTTTTTTTTACGATAATATCA